>NW_010197935.1:0-6070 GCF_000695765.1 Mesitornis unicolor | reverse complement strand
ATATTATAAGATATTAAGTCTGTCACTTATTTAGAGACGTATAACACAGAAGAAACAACTCTCAGCATCTTCAGGGAGTGAGCTGTACGTAAAACCAATGAAAAACCTTTCATAACAACCTCTGGAACAAACACAACTTTTAATAGCAGAAGTGATCTGTTCCTACCCCAGAAGCTTTTAATAACTGCTCTGCACAGATGAGGTACTCGGGTAAATTGGCACACGCTGACCTGGATTCACGGACAGCGGCTGTAATCTGTCTGCCAAAAGCCCTGTAATCTGTCTGCAAAAAGCCCTGTGGGCCGAACAGAGGCTTCAGTGTCTATCAGAGAAAGCGATGGAAGTTAAACAAGCCCCGCTAGACTTTGTGCTTCCCCCCCCATTCTCTGTTTGTTTAACCAGCAGGGTGGCACCAGGTGGATGTTAGCGCTGGTGTACAAGGCTTTCACAGAGATTGATGTTCACAGCCGCAGCTGAGTTCATTTACAATGCGTTCTCTGAAAGCCTCGCTGAATAGATTCCTAAAGACAGTAATTTACTGTCTGTCTTTTCCTCTTTTATTATATTCCACCGCCAAAGATGCCTATTCTTATTTGATGACTTAAGTATCCTTGCTCAAAGGTGCTTACGCATTTTCAAATTCTGTTACTGTTAGAAAAGAGAGAGGAGGAAGAATGATGACCGAGCTGTCTCGGAAGAGTTGCCGTGGTCTTGCTGTCCTGTAACTATTGCAAAGTGCTGTGTTGTCTTCCTATTCCCGGGAGGTGTGAATGGCAAACGAAAGAAAAGAGACCCCTCTGGCTTCTTTACCATCGCCTTTCCTTTTTACATCATCCTGAGCATTAAAACTAGGTAGGGGTTAAGTAAATGAAGAATAAAAAAGGTAGGAACACTTAACAGAAACTTAATAAATGCTTGAGCCAGGATAGCATGTGCTAGCCAGTCTTTTTAGAAGTTTTGACCTTGAGCTGGTTCCTTCATTCAGTTTGCAGATGGCTAAAACTGGCAGAGTGAAGCAAAGTTTACTGTTTGTAACATCCAGGCTTTAAATGCTTGAACTGTGAAAAAAACCCAAACCAAACCCAAACCCAGTAAAAAACGTTATAAAAAGCTAGAAAATATTATTCCTGACAATTTGCACATTTGTTGAGATGGGCGATGCTTCTGATGCCAGAGTGCGGATCAAAGAGATATTTGTTGATCATACCCTTAAATCAACATATTGAAATAATTATGATTACAATGGACCAGATTCTGGGTCTCCAAGATTCTTATTTGACAATAAACAGATATTAACTTAAGAACTGAACATAAGTTTGTTGAAAACACTGGGAGTTTTTCCACTGATCGTATCAGGTTTTGGATCAGGCTTTTGAAATCTCTCTCCGTTTAGTGGCAATCCCATCACCTCATGCAATGTGCAAGTCACAAAGTACTTACTGAGGTGTTCTACATACTTATTTCAGTCACCAGAACGTTACATCTTGTTCACATCTTTCTTTCAAGTTTTAGTACTTTAATTTCACTCATTTAAAAGTTATGAAATTAAAAATCAAGACATATATATGTATATATATGTATATGGGGAAGGAGTTATAGGAAAAGTGGACAATACACTGCTGCTTATAGTATTTTATACCTCCACCCTATAACTGAGATTTCTCAAATATAATGCATACTATGCCATTTTTATCTGTATTCCAGAAAGGGAGATATGCTCATTATAGCTTTCTCAGATAGAAATTGCAGTGAATTTTTGTGAGTAGCTTTGATAAGTACCAAGAATCTGGGTAAATTTCCCAACAAAGGTGAAGTAAAATCTCCACTGGAGCTGGATCTGCAGCTTAATAGAATGTTCTCATTTTTAAAATCTGAAGAAAAAGGCACCGAAAAGGTGGGAGACATCTCTGTATCCAAGGGTGATCCTGTTAAGAAGGGAATCCTCAAAGTCTAATGACCTTATATTGTCAGAACTGTACTCTGTGTGAGCCTCTATTTTACGACCACCTCCAGGTTTTAACTTTCAATGAAAGTAAAAATATGAAGAGAAAGAATTTATTCTTTTCACTGTATAATTTTCCTGGCTTTCTTTTCAGGGTAACTTGTGTGCTTATTTTTTGTACATTCAAGTGCTTGGCTTCCTTTTTCTCTGTCCCAACTCAAGCTGAAGAACGGATGTTAACAACAGGAGGAAATTTGTATTACTTTTTCTTGTACATACATAGAAGAGATCAGTCTTGTAAGCAAACACTCTGTCACCTTTAACTGGAGTCAATATCCCCCTCCTCCAGAATAATCCAAAATGTAACCATGAGATTACCAAAGACAAAAGTAACCCATCTCACATCGTAAACAGCAGACAAACACATGAGAGAGACACACAGTATTTAGCAGTTTCAAAAAAAACCCCCTCTCTTCTAATCCTGGTAACACAGATGCACATCCTAAATAGTCAGAAAATCAAATATTGTTCCTGCTAATGTTTTGTTAAGCAATTTTGACAACAATACACATTTGGCCAACGCGCAAATATAGCACGTCTTGTCCTTTGAATTGCGGATGGTTTGCACTATGCTAAGAATGACAACAATTACAGAATTTGCATGCATCTGCCAAGAGAACAGATGGCCTTGTAGATGGGGGACAATGGAGGGAGAGGAAAGAAAAGAAATGTTCCAATGAAACACAAAATAACAAAAAACCCTTAACTAGATGCTGATACACACGGCAATAAAGGACTTGATTTGAAAATATTGCGGTAGCAGGGGAAGGAAAGAGACTGAAATGTATTTGAGGTTATTTCTGAGGATGGCCATGCTTTCACCACATTAAATCATGCATATTCCTTAGCCCTCTGCTGGCTGCAACCGCTCAGATTTACATTGGTGTAACTCACTCAGTCCTAACATCTATGCTGACGTTAACGCTTTGATCACGACAGGCACATGAAGATACCCACAATATGGAAAATCTACTTGTAGGAACAGCTCTTAGAGTGCAAATAGCGCCAAAGGTGTGAAAAAATGATTCAAATAACTGCTGCAGTCATGACTTTGAATAGCTGAAAAAGCTAAAGACATATGCATAGCCCATTTCTTTTATCCTTATACTCCAGTGACTAGTTATTCAGATAACCCATGGCAGATAACGTAAGCACACTGGTACTGATAATTTCCAACAGCAGAAATACCTTCTACCACAGGTATCCCAATCACACCTCCACTCTGACAGATGCTTTACAATATCCTGGACAAGAATATATCTCTTCTCTATTCAGTTTGCAATCTAGGAAGCAAGCAGATTTCTGCTTGTATGTGAAGAACAAGACACAAGAAAGGATATGCTACAATATTGAGCAGCATAGAAGGCAGATACCGTAGCACATAGATAGTTGATATGTTACTCTTTTTAAATTCTTTTTAAAGCACTGAGGCAAAAAAGGAACTTTCAAAAGTAAGATTTTAGTGATAGAATGAAATAGATCTGTAAAAATCCACAGTGACTTCTTCCCACGTATGACAGCACGGGAAAAAGAGCACAAAGATCCCATTTGAAAATATAACGCATCAAACCTAGCACTATAACCAATTAGAACTGGGACTTGACCTCAATGCCAAAGAAAAGACAATAGGAAAGGTGAATGTCAGCTAAGAAATGCTACGCTAAGAAAAATAAAGAGAGAAAAAGGAATTCCTAATGTGATCCACTGAGAAAACAGCTGATAAAATGCATCTCTGATTCACAAAAATTCCCATTTTCAAGGTACTTTAATAAAGGAAAGTGGGGCAAACCATATGCTAATGTGACCAACTTTTTCAAAGTGATGGTTTGTCATTTTGGGACAAAATCATAACTGTTGGAATTTGGGACAAATGCTACTTGACTGCTATCTTCTGAATTTCTTATCCATTATTGCATTAAGTCCATATTTAGCCCATGGTATTTCACTTTTATTAGTATTTATTGTAGGTACTCTCTGTCTCCTTGTTGTCTTGCCACCTGTATGTACCTATAACTGTTTTTTCCCCTGGACAGCATTCAGTAAGGTCCAGTCACTCTGTATTAAACACACTCTCTCCTCTCACTTCACCTTGCCAAGCACTTCCATAGGACTGCAAAGGGTTCTTATTGACGAGGGAGGATTTAACACTGAAGACTGTTTCCTGTGAATTCAGCCATGAAGTGGTTTTTTTCCTATTTAGCTATATATTCAGATGTAAATGAGTTATATTACCGTGGCACCAGAACACCTCACAGAAGCTAAAAATAAATACACATTGTTCCAAACCAAGGTTCTGGGAATTAATAGGGCAAATTTTATCGCTTGATTTTCCATTCCTTACTGTATTTCCTTCTTTTCTCTCAGTATCTTTCTTTTTTAGTTATTTAATTTTATTTTATACTGGAAAATGTATCTGTGAGAAATTTTAAATTGAGACAATGGGTCTTGCAAATTTCTATGAAGATTTTTACTTTGGTTGTGGACGTTTCTGTCTCAAATCAGATGAGAGTAACAAGGCCTTACTCTTATCTCTGCTAAAGCTCTATGCCCTGCTCTCATGACTGTCAGCTCCAAAGTAAACAATTTCATCATATATTGAAGAAATCACCATTACAGAGAAAAGACAACAGAGAGAAATTCTCTAAATCAGCTCTTGTATTACTGAATGAATGAATTGTTTCTGCTTAATGTCAAACTGTTCGTGAGTTACACTGTTTACAAAAAAAGCCAGGTTCAAAGTCATAAAAATATGGTCAAGAAATAGGTGAGATCACAGCCTTCTGTCCCAAAGTGAGGGGAAGAGATGGAATGAACTTAGGAATTGAGCAAGGAGCTGAGAAGGATGATCTGAGTTTTGTACTATGGTAGGGTGAGCTATGATGGGACTTCCAACTTGTTCTTTAAAATCAAGTTAAGGGTGGTTAAATGCTGACAGCAGCCAGTGAAATTTGTACATATTTCTTTCACTAAGAGAAAGTGGGCTCTATATTGAAGGCATCAGATTCTTTCCACAGTTAGATATGTGTTACAGGGTGTCTACACTCTGGCAATCAGTAGGGGATGTGGATTGCTACAGATACAAATCTAAAAACCCAGAAACTGCCACTTTCTTTCCAGTGAAAGCTGCCCTTGAGTGGGGCTGATAGTCCTCTAATTATAAATATATATATGAAAACATATATTAGTATATTAGTATATGTATATGTATTTTTTTTTCTCTCTAGCAAAGCACAGCTATTCAAAAGAACTCTACTTAGGAAGATCCCACTCAGAGCCATGTGCATTCACATTCACTTAGTATTTTCTCTTAATGCAGATCTTGCAAAAAGACATTACCATAACTGATATTTTAAATCTAACATCCCTCTGTTCAGCCATTTGAATTAGTGCATAAAACTGAGCAGTGGAAATAGAAGAACATTATGATATTGAAGTGAGGAGAAAATGCCTACAGTTAGAAGATATTTTCAGCATTTCTTTGGTTTCATTTGCCTTTTCTTTTTACCATTTAAAACAATAAAGAAGCAGAACTCATTCTTAAAAGATGCAAGTAGAGATGTTTATAACAATTTGGTGACTGTGAAAATGGTTAGCCACATTCTGATCTCGGTTACATACGTGTTTCAGTGAAGTTGAATTAGTAGACTTTGTCTTATAGACTTTTTTTTTTTAAATATTGTTTCCAAAACACACACACATGGAAGAGTTAAATAATTTAAATGTAAAGTCTCCTTCTAATAGGTAAGATGAATAAAATCATTGCCGTATCTTAGATCTTCAGAACCTATGGCTCAAATACCATGAGCACAATGGAAACCTAAACACAGTCTGCCTACAGATTCCATCTACGTTTCCTGCCATAAAATATGGGTATCCTGCATGCTTACCACTGGCCATGTGATATAACCAAAAGAGCCATTTACATATTTATGCATGCATTCAGTATGGGAGCACCAAAGGTTTGATATGCTTACACCAATGACTCTAGCAACAGAGGTACACTTGAACCCAAATTAAAAGGTAATACCACTTACCCATTTATTTACCTTTCTTATATATTATATATCA
>NW_010197934.1:1594-15803 GCF_000695765.1 Mesitornis unicolor | reverse complement strand
CCCCTCTTGCCTTTGACCGCTCACTTAAAAAGAAAATTTGTTACAAAGATCTGTAAGCGACCAGCCTGCGTGGTTTGTTTTAATTTCATCGGGGGGGGAGGGCACACTGGGCACCTGGAAAATCTGCCTCAACCCCAAAACCAGCAGAAAAGCGAACTTCACGAGTTTTCATTAACAATAAGGAAATAGTCAATTCTTACTCCGTTTATTCTTCTATGTGGCAACTACAGAGTCCTCATCTATTTCCCTGTGCAGCAAAAATAAAGGGAAAAAACCACCTATTTACTTCTGTCATACTTTCATACAAAGTCACAGTTGTTAAGGACCTAAGAACAGCCTTGGACAGCTGGCAATATCGGAAGGGTGACTGGCCTGTTCTTCCCAGTCCTCACCCCACTCCTCAACAGGGAGGCTGGAATGGGCAAACATTCAAACCAGCACCCCAGAAATGGGTTGTTCTGTCACTGGGAGTCCCACTGAGCACCAAGGTACTGACCTCAGCCACGCTGTTTGTCACCGCCTGCTCCTCTGCACAGACCCCCATTGACACCACAAAGACTAAAAACAGGACCAAAATTCAGGCTTGGGGGATTCTTAAAACAGCACTTGGGCCAGAAACCTGATTTTAACTTCTGTGCAGGGCTCCTTCTGACTTCGGATCACACTGCTTCTGCCATCAACACCACCACCACCACCAAGACCCCTATGGCACTTTTCATTAGTAGATCTCAAATAGGCTCTATAGAAACTATCAATAACAACCCTTCTGCTCTACGCATGGGCAAACTGAGACACAGGATGTATCCAAGGGCGAAAGATCAGAGCTCAGTTAGCCAAGCTCCACTCCAGGACATTCCTCTTCCCTGTACAGGCAGGAGAGCTCCTGCAGTTGTAAATTAAGCTTTTAGAGTCTGTGTTCTTGTGGCAGAAATCCCTTGAATCTAGTAAGCTTCTGAAGCTAGAACTTCCAAACCTTTTCTGTTCTGTTAGTTCCCCCTGGATGGCTGCATTTCTCTCCGGGACACATCTGTTCTTCCTCCACCTGTGGCCATGCTATTGAAAGGCTGCCTTAATTTTGTTATATCCCAAAAGGAAAAACTTGAAGTTAGAGACATTCATATTAATAGTTAGTCAAAATCATTCAGAGGAAAGGCAACAAAGATAAAACACCAAATCTCCACCTAATTTTTTTAAAAGCCTTTAAAATTCAAGAGTTGTTTTCCTTCGTTGCCTCACACAGAAGATGACTGTAGGCACTGAATTTTAGGAAGGTGAAGAGAGTTTTTAATCTGCTTCCACTGCCAGTTCAAGGTCTTGGTCTTCAAAGCTCTGACTGTATCTGTGTCCAGCTACAAAAAGTGCCTGCATCTGCGTCTACAAATCACAGAGATATCTGTGTTCTTCTGGGACAAAGTAGACCACAGAGCCCAGAAGGAAGCAGCCAGGGACAAAACATGCACCATCAAGATTGCTGTGAGCTTGCGGAGGAAATCAGACAAATGTAGCCTGAATCACTTCTAGGAAATGCTGCAAAACTTTCCTCTTTTAAAAGATTTTTCCATCATAATCAGGGCAACATTCACAACATCAACTCTTCCCCTTCCCACTTAAAGGAAAAGTATGTTGCCCCCAAGCAGAGCTTTCTCAACCCAGAAAGGCCAGCACTCCAGGAAGGCCACCAGGGATTATGCTATTACCAGTCTAATTATCACAGAAAATGCTTACATTAAACAATGAGAGATGGTAGAACAGACCCAAGGGTAAAATCGGTGGGGACCTTTTGCAGCAAGCAAATCATCAGAGACTTTGTTCTGCCTGCAGGGAAGGAGGAAAGAGGTCCTGAGTTAGTCATCTGGATTTACTAACAAAAAGAAGAATCAAGCAAACAAGCAAAGAAAATCCCCGCAAACCCACAAAACACAAAAATACTTCTTCATTTTTTAAGTTTCCATCTGGTGCTCTCCAAAATTGCAACTCCTTTCCCAGTTCTGATCAGATGCTCTGGTTTTCCAAGTCCTTCAAAGAAGGGCTCAAGGCGTCTTTGAGATGGAAAGAGAGACTTCATGGCTACATGAACCTTCATGTAGTTGACTGTAGGAAGCATTAGGAAAATATAAAGCCATACCAACACCCAACACGATTTTCTACACATGAAAAATATGCCTAGCTCAGCACAGACACATTTTTCAAGAGCAAGCAACCTGGCAATTATCCAAAATCCTATTAAGGGCCCCTCCTCCAGCTGTCATTGGCATTCACAGCTCTCTCCCTTGTTGCCAGGCTTACCTGGGAGATTCCACCCAGGGAGCAGCCTAGAATGTGTTGTTATATCTAACACGCTATCGTACTTTTGATTATTGCAGTTCCAAGTTTTCCATATTTTTGCAGCTTGAAAGGACTCACTTGGCCCAGCGGCAGAGCAGGATCCTGTTGTGCAAGATGATGTAACCGCACTTTTTTTATTAAAACCAAAACCCATTCCCTGCCCACACAGCTTCCAACGTCAGTTACCACAGCACATGCTGGGCAGGCAGAACAAAGAAACGGGGAGAACGGACAAGAAAACAGGAAGATGAGATAGCAGCAAAACAAATCTCAGTATGAGGACCAGGCACCATGAGTCACCTCCTGCCTGGATGGAGAGCAGAGCACTTATGAGCCACCACAAGTAGATGAGATTTCCAAGTGCTCTAGGTCAGATACCTCCCATAATGCTAAGCAAACCTGGGGTTTGAAGCCTTGAGGCTAGAGGTAGTGGAGTTTCACTGGTTTTATCAAGAAGATTGTCTGTATTTTTGCCTTGAACCTTTATCTCAGCAGCAACCAAGGTACAGGTCACCTTCAGTCCTCTGGGAGACTCTAGGTCTTACACGTCTGAAAATTTCTCTCAAAGCACACTACAGACCAGCACTCAGGTCTCTGCATGCAGGTTGCTGTTGAGAGTTTCAGTTCGGTTTGGGAGCAATCAGTGTTTCAAGAAACAGAAATTTTTAAAAATGTAGGAACTGTTTAGGTGAAAGGAATGTAACTCCTTCCGTGCAGTTCATGAAGATCAGCGCTGTACACAGAGGAAGAATAAAGAATTTCTAATCACGTGAGTCATTATGTTTTATGCAGTTACTGCAAACTACAGCAGGATATTTCAATATTTTTTTTATTTAGATGGTGGAAGGAAGTTCTTAAATCATTTGTGTGGTCTCTTCTGATATAATAAAAAAAGCCCCAAATTACCCTATTCAGTTCTCAGCAATGAAGCTATGGTAGCCTTTTACAGATGGATTTTAAAATGCAGTATCTAAATTTTTGACAATAAAACCTCATTGAAAAATATATAATTTAGATTAAATTATCTCATGTGATTTATACGATGTTGCACTGCTGCAAATCTAACATTGCTCTGCTGTTGGCAGAATTACGCTCTTCTTTCAGAAGCATCTGAAGTTCAACAGCATCTTGACCTCTGGCTAGGTCTTGTAACAGCTTCTAACATTTAAAATAGCAGATAATACAAGTCCTAATGCGAATGATGTAATCACAACACCCCGGGTAAGTATGCCCAAGGTAAGATGAAGCCAGTGTTGCAGTTGTTTGCACTAGCACTCACTTTTCTGCAGTAGACGGAGCATATGAAGTTCTTAGCACGTCTGTAGCTCTGGTGTGAAACCAGGGTCAGCATGCATTTCTGGGGTCCCTTTCAGAGTCAGTACACAAAGGACACAGCAATCTGTTCCAGCTCCTAAGCTCAGAGAGTACTTTTTGAATGCAGACTGGGTTTAAAGCTTCGAGGACTGGAGTTACCTTCAGGTCAGTCGCTGGTTTTGACCAAAAGGGAAGCCATCACATTTCTCAACAGCCTTAACCAGTTTACTCTGAGATGAAAGTTACTGAGTAACTATAATTATCCTGGAACTCCTTAAGCTAAACAGGCCTTTTTGACCCAGGGAGGAGAACGCTTCTTTAGACAAACAGGTAAACAAAGGCACAGAAAGGCAGGCAATGAACCAAGGTCACACCGTTAGTTATTATCGTTTTGGAAGTACAATTCATACGCCACTGCTTGATCATGAGACCTCTACGAGGCTGGCTGAGGCAGACAGGATGTGTTTACGAGCTGCTATCTTACACTTCAGTGACAACCAGTCTCTTTTAAAAAAATCCAGAACAGTTATTTAAGAATAATCATGTGTAAAATATAAAATAAAAAAGAAGAAAAAAGCTTTTCCCAGCTGATAGCTTCTGGGCTTGCTTGTGAAAAATCACCCATTTGTTTAATTGAAAAGAGCGATTTATCAGGCTAATTTCCTTCTAGCAACCAGAGACCTTTCAAAACTTGATTGCAGTTAATGTGCCAGTGTTTCTATGCATTTTATTCAACTATCAGATAAGCTAATGAAGACCTTTAATTTACTGTTGGAGTATAAAGTGGGCTGAGCAGGTCAGACATTTCACGCGCCCAGGGCAGCGGAGGTGCGGATGAGACTGTGCTGTTGCATCAGCTCCTCAGAGAGGCCCACATGTCCTGCAGGAGAGCTGGGGGAGGTCACGCCAGTGAAAGGATGTGCAGAAGCAGCTCCCACACAGTGCACAAAGGCCCCTAACCTGAATAGCAGCAGAGAGCTCCAATTAAACACTCACAAACCAGCTTGCAAATGGAGATTGTACAACTAAATACCTCGGTCAGGAAGGACAAAACTCAGACCTGTTTGTTGCAGTAAGCGTTATGGACACAGATCCAGCTCAGCCCATTAGCTCTACACAAAACCAGGTGAAATGACTAAAGTCACGTCCACTTCATGAAAGCTGGAAATAATTGTTGATGCAAAACTGACACAGCATGGCTCAGGATGAGGGAAGGATGTCTTCACAGCTACTGGAAGGTGTTAAAGATGACCTCATCTCATTTACTTCTGATAGTGAAATAGGCAATTGAAGAAGTTACACATCACCGCCCCCGTCAGCCTCCTAAAGATCAACACATCTGCAAACACATTCTGCAAACCTAAGGGAAGAAAGCCAGATTGTAGCCTGCCTTATCTCTTCTGACTTGCTAAATTATTTCAGGCCTCTAGCATCACATGACTGTACATAACACGTGGATACAATAACTGATGTGGCTTTCATAACGGATCAGCAGGGATCAGCAATGTTGAACAAACACCTTTATTTGCAAAAGCACCTTCCCAGCCCATGAAGCAGGTGACCTTGTCTCCCAAAGGTTACATTGTGAAGTTAATGATCCACGAATTAAGGATTACAAACTCATGTGAAATTTATCCACAGCTCCTCCTCAACCTCACTGTTTTGCACTGAATCAAAGAAATGCTGTCACTGCTCTATAGAAACCTAGTGCTGCTTCCTGACAGGGCAGAAGGCGGTGGACATTGCATTTTCTGCAAGAAGGTACCTGCTGGTGGGGACAAGGCTTCGTGAGAAAGCACAGGTCAGTACCCTGTTGAATGCCCTCTGTTGTACCTCCAGCTGAAGAACGTAACACTTCTCTCACTAAGTAAGACTCCACAGCAATCTGGGGACTCCTGAAGAGCAGGTCAAAGTATAAGCTATTAACATTTTCTGAGACGGTTTTCTACACACTGGAAAGTTCCACTTGTACAGGATGAAATCCTGTGTGCTCTGCTGGACCACAGGGTTCAGGAATTCACAAGATCTAATTCTAGATTAAATGCCACGTGGGAAAAATCCCTGTACATTACCTTTCACATTCTCAATAAATTACATGCCATATCTCACTGGTGAAAAGGCCTTATTTGCCCAAGTATTTGTAAAGTAACCTTAGG
This sequence comes from Mesitornis unicolor, assembly GCF_000695765.1. Classification (NCBI taxonomy): domain Eukaryota; kingdom Metazoa; phylum Chordata; class Aves; order Mesitornithiformes; family Mesitornithidae; genus Mesitornis; species Mesitornis unicolor. The sequence continues at coordinate 10,008 of NW_010197934.1, read as the reverse complement.
TTCACAGAAGGCAGTTCATTTCTGACCACACTATGCTTCTCTTACAACTGGTGTAGCTAAGTTGGGCTCACTGGGTTTTGCCATTTTTCCACTTGAGAACCCCTTGAATCTCTGTGTCCGTATAACCTCTGGATAAGTCCTGGGGCTTTTTTGACTTTGTAGACCTGTGAACACCGTGCTCTTTCCTCACTAGGGAGTTGTTGGCTGTGGCAATGCATTTACTGCTGTTGAAACTGGCTTTAGAAGTTGCAGCCTTGCCCTAAGGGACTAAATCTTACACATTTGCTGTATAAGTCAAAGCTTTTGTCTGGCTACAGGACTGACAGGGAGCTCCTGTGACAGAAATTCAGCAAAGAGGAAGAAACAGTGAATAGTTTAAATCCACTCTTACACCTGGTCCCTTTAAGAGAAGCTGAGGCAGGCTGGCAGGAGCCCCGGTTAGGCAAGATGGCTTTGCTGAGATAAAGCAGGGCCCGTTGGTCATTCGTCTGTAAGAGGTGGAGGGCCTGAGCCGGCATGTCCAGGTCTCTCTTGGCAGGAGCTTCAACAGGGAAGCAGCCTGCTCTCTCTAACAGCCTCCATTTCCCCCAGCACAGTCAGCATCCATTCCCTCCTGTTTGTCTTGTTCAGAAGGGTCTTTTTTTACACAATTACTTCCATACAAATGAGCCCTCCTGGAGTGATTTGGGAGATAAAGCCCAGTTGTTCCCAGACTCTAACACGGCTCTTCCTTCTATCTCAACCCTTTTGATTCCAGACAGCACATTTCAGCAAACACTCTCACTTGAAAATACTCTCCTCCTCTTGCCTCTCATTCCAGGATAAGATTTTTAACCCATTGTTATCCCTTGGAAACAGGATACAGCAGCGTGCACTCCGCTTTGATACTAGAGTTTAATGCTAGAGTTAGCACAAAACCAAAATGAAGGATGTAATAAAGAGACATAAAAATGACTGCACAATTAGAAAATGTACACACATTTGCCTACACAAGGTCTGCTGCTGTAACACTTGGGGCTCATGTGTAATTGCTTCAGGCTTCAATTTGCAAGTGCAAAAAATCATGGAAATGTCATCTCTCTCAACAGGACACCTCTGCAGAGAGCCAGAAACGTGTTTTCACATCTTCAGATTGTGTGCTCCACTATGGTGACCAGTGAATACTTTTTACTTGGTTTATACACCTTATTTGCAGATTCAGAGATGCTGCAAGGGGGAAAGTTGCTAAAATAACATAATAACATAAAAGAACATAAAGAGGTACAGAACTGGACCATCTTGCCTTGAATACTGTTTCTGACAGTGGCAAATGCTGATGACAGGATGTAAGAATAAGATATTTTTGTAGCCTCTTATGCTGCACCCTGCCTAGTGCCTAACAGGTACAAAACCTCACCTTCTTCTAAACCACTCTGTAGACCTTGAGCCTTTATTTTAAGAGTAAAATTTTAGTAGTAATAATCTGAGTGCCCTGAGGAACTAAAGCTGAATTGAGGAACAAAGAGTCTTTAAGACAGCAGGGGAAAAACCACTGAGATATTTTAAAATGGAACATTACAAACACTGAAAACAAGCAGACTAAAGAAATGGGACAGCAAGACACACAGGGGAGCAAGTAGAAGGCGGCAGAGTCAACTGCATTTAACTGCATAGAAAGTTTGCTTTATATAAAACATTTCCATTCCTAGGCTTAAATCACAGCTTTCCTCTGCCACTGCTCTCCATATAAAACAACAGCAACAACACGAAGAATGTTCCAGCCTTGGGAATCAAGAGAGAAATTCAGGCCCTAGATTCTACGGCATGGTCACACATACCTCCCTCCCAATTGCTTCCTCTCCCCCTGCTGTAACCACCCATGTCTTTGTCTGGAGAGCTGACAGGTTTAAATAGAGCATATAAAACTGGCTGTTTTCAAGGCCCCATTTCTGCCTCTATCAGACAGCCTGTAACAGACTTCTTGACACTCAGAGTCACTTTTTCAAATTTCAGTTTTGATTACTTCAGGGCTGTGTTTCACACTACGCTGTTATTTATTTTAATGAACTCTGCCTACTCTGTCATTTGGTTCAAACTAGGAGATCTTTGGAGCTCTTATGCTACACACAAATTCAGGATGATACAGCAAAGTAACGTGAATGGAATGAGGCCAAACAACATGTAATCATGTCTAACAAGGAGGGAGGGTAGAGAGTGCAGGGGGGATGGGCAGGGAGAAGTGGAGATGCAATAAATACCGCACACAGAAAACCAATGCTCCCTACTATACACGAGGCCTGACAACCAACCAACAGCTCTGGCTGAGAGGGGAGAGCAAGGTCTGGCAGTCAGGTGGATGGACAGTGAAAGCCATTTTCTGAATTAGCAGCTGATTTTTTTGCAGCGGCCTGTTTTCACAAGGGGAGAAATGCAGTCCTAGAGAAAGAACCCTGCAATAAAACAGCTCAGGTTTTTTGCATTGCTGTTCATGAATAGCAGAAAGTGCAAAAGGAATAATAAAAAAAAAGAGTTACACGAAGAAGAGAAATTCCAGACAGTTACCTGCTTCCTAATCTGCTTCTTACCTGAAGACTAAGCCTTCTCAGTTCTTGGCATTAACTGGAGTCTTCCTTACCTCTCTTCCCACGTAACGCTAATTTCTTACTCTTTAAGTGGAGCAAGTAGGCAGTGCTTTTGTGATCTGCTTCTTGGGCAGAGCTGGTAATGGGATAAGCTTCTGAGGCAAAGACAACACTAAATGGTTCTACATGTTTAGAGAACAAATAGATGAGTTGAAGGTAAGGCAATGCATTCACCAGAACGTGTCACTGCTTCTGCTCCAGTAGGTTGACTGACAGAAAGGTGTCTCCCCTGGAATAATGTGTCCCAAGGGGAAATAATAATGGAATAAACTAGTGCACAGCATCTGTTTAACTTAGGAACACGCAAAAGGAAAGAAGAGCAGGATACAGTGATGCCTAAGGAAGAGCAAAAGTCCTAGAGGCTTTTATTCCTTCCTCATATACCAACCACACTCATGGAAGCACTTTATTTTGTTCTCTGAATTCTTGGACACGAACCTATAACTAAGCATACCAGAACTCCCCCTACTGAGGAGCAACCACAACCACAACTAAATATTTGGAGAATTTCTCTGCCAAAAGACTTCTCTGTTGGAAAGTGCTGATTTGTTGAAACCAAAGCTTTCTGTGGAAAAACGTCAGCTTCAGTGAAGCACTAGCTAGGAAGAGGTTCTTGTGCTCCCAGTGCTTGGCAAGAGCAGGCAGATACAGCATTACTTCTGGGGTTCTGCTGCACTGTCCATACCCTGCAGGGTCAGACAGCCAGCAGACAGATGTACAAGCACAAACAGAGAGGGCAACCTCTGCAGTGTGGAAGGCCGGCTTTAGAAGAGGTGTTTGAACATGTTCTTTCCCACTGGGCCACTGCCATATGGGAAAGGGGCCGGTTCCTGTCTCGGTATCTTTCTTCAAAAGATAGGCTTAGGTGCTTCGGTTTTCTTTTTTCAAGAAGAGAACAAACAAAAAGACAAGAGCATTGAACTTTTCATGAAACAGCGCTCTGTTCCCACTCTGTAGTTTTAACACAAATGATATCATTGTACTCACACTAGGGACTTTTGGCTAAAGAAAACTAAACAAACAAGAACAAAACCTTGTTCCTGTGCGATAGTGCTGCATTTTGAAAGATTAGGCATAAGGCCTAGAATGAAACAAATCCTCCCTTGCTCTCTACCCTTCAGCCTGAGGCTGACTCTCCCTGCACGCACACTTCCAGACCTGCTGCCGGCACCAGTTCACTGAATCAGCAGAACAAGGTGCAAGCTGCTCCCCCTGACCAGAGGAACAGCATTTTCTGATCTTCTCTAAAAATCTGTCTGAAAATGTCAGATCCTCTGTTTAAACGACATGGCTGCAGTAAGATTTTGTTGGAAAGAACCTCACTATAGGAAGGTTTTGTCTTGTTTTGCTTTTAGCTCAGATGGAAAGCAGAAAGGCTCTTTCTGGTTCTTGAATCTCATCTATGCTACCATGAACAATTGCATTCTTTAACTCCCTTTCCAAACACCTCAGGTCCCATATATGCCAAGGACTTTTAAAACAGCTCAGCTGCTTGGCAAATTCTTGGTTAGCTCAACGTGGGTGTGCGTTTGTCCGTGCTGATGGCCATATGGGGGCTGTTAGCTGCATGTGCTCAGGGTCGAGGAGCTCGGTGTGCTGCTCTGTGGTGCCTCTGTTTAAGGCAGGTGATGCGTGTGTCACTGGAGCTGTCCTGAGTCCAAGGGGAACTGTGCCTTCTCCTGATTCTGTGTTTCCAAGCACCATCAGCAACCTTCAAGTTACTATCAAACTTGGACAAAAAAAAAATTGGAAGAGTTATCTTCTGGATATATTTATATGCCTAGCAATAAAATATGCCATTTAAAAATATTTTTGGTTGGATTTTTTGGAACCCATAAGCCATGAAGACAAGATGAAGACAAAGTCTTGCAGATACTGCTTGCTGGAATACGGCTGAGCACAAATGAATTGAGGTTCCAAGCAACAATGAAGAGCAGTCCACAAAGAAGCTGTGAGCCCACAGCCACTTTTACCCAAGACTGCCTAGGATTAAAAAGCATGGCTTTTAAAAAACACATGGCGTTATCTCCTCTTAAGTCCTTTTGTTAGTCCAAAATAGGCTTTATTTGTGGATCAGTATTACACGACTGACATTTTTATGCCCCTCATTTTCTGTATGCAGTCTCTGTTGTCGCAACAAGTGGTAATGCCCCACACTTTAGGGTTTGCTGATGTAAAAGCCACTCCAAAGGGAACTGCCCAGGGAGAAAGCAACAATGACCCATGTATTAGCTATATACAGAGGGTCAAGAAGAATTAAAGCATGCTGCTGAGCCATCCAACCTTCCCAAGCAATTATCTTGCTTGGGAAGTTTTGCAGAGACACTTTGTCTGTGTTTGCCTATCAGATCTTTGAGTTGTAAAACTCAAGGGCTAAAAAAGGCTAAAATTGAAGAGCCACTTGGTGAGAGGGAGGGGCTATTTGCCAAAGCATGGGTCAGTGGAAACCTGCTGTGACCAACACAGTAATACAGAGATTGCCTCCATGTCACAGCTTCTGTGAGGATGTTGACTGCATCTGGCTGACAAGGCAGCCATGATTCAATTAGCAACCCGTGCACCTTCAAAACTATCCTGGACATACCAGAATTATATCTGGAAAAGGAATAACAAATCTATGATCCCAAATACTATAAAAAGAGTGTTCTTAAAATGCAGACTGTTGACTATCTGATTGATGCCAATCACTGGTTTATTGTATCTTTTTTCTTTTGCTTCACAAGATTTTTTTTCCTGAAAAGATGCCCTACTTGCTTAAGTAATCCAGTCTAAATACTTACAAACTTTGTCGGAAGTTATGGCTTGGCTATAGCTTTTTGACTAAAGCTGGGAGAAAGATCCATAACAATCCTGTGAGGCTTGATTCTGCCACACTTTAGAACCAGATTTTGGCACACTTGTCATCTCTGTATTTAGAATCACGGACACATATTTACAGCCTTTTAAGTCTCTTTCTTCCCAACTTTCAGTCAAAACGTTTCCTTGAAACCACAGAAACATCCATGACAAATTAGAAGATATGCAAACAGCTGACCATAGAAAGCTTTATCTGATAGGCAAGAAGAATATCACTGTTACACTGCTGTCCAACACACAGGCAAAGATTGTTTATCAGAAATGTACCTTGCTATTAATGTGGGCTTGCCAGAGACTCAAATTCTCCAAACACAAATGGCTTGATGAGAAATGCCATGTTTAGACCATTACTGCAAAGCTACAATGTGTTTTCTTCTTTTTACTTGTCACTCGAAAAAGAAAAACCAGAACTTCTGTCAAATGCCTTTGCTGTAATTTATAAGAAATTATTACAAATTTGGTTTTGTTATTCCCCTCTTTTTTCCTCTCCTTTAAAGGGAGACTTTCTGGAGACAATGACATTGCTAACATGTTGAGGAAACACTGCAGGCTACCCCCAGACGTGGCATAGACCATATATTGCATCTGTTTTATCTGCATCAATAGCAGGTGGAACAAATTCAGATAGTCAAGGCAACAGCTTTTTGGAAGCTAGTATGAAATAGTACAGCTTCGTTAGACTTTGCTGGGATAGCACTCCAAACCAGCTCTGATTTTCAGGCTATTCTTTAACTACCAGTATGGTGTGTGGGAACAATTGTAAGAGATTCAAGGAAAAGACCAATGTCTTTCTGTAGTTATTCCATGCTTTCTTGTAGCACTTTTTGCTGATTGACAGATGACTTGCTTATTAACCCAGTTTGCCCTCATGGTATCATAACTAATCTTGGGCCAGTTCCTGCTATGCTAATCTATCACTTTGTGCAACAGCTGATGAAATTGGACGAGAAATACAGATTTCCTGGAGAGCAGCAGCAAGCAATCCGTAGTACTGAACTTGCAGTCTTTATGAAGTTGGAAATCTCATGGGGTTTTGATTGAGGTGTGCAGAATTCCGTTTTAAAGGCTGAACAGAAATATAGTGAGAACAAACACTAGTAGGGACACCTGTGGTCCTCAGAACACTCCAGGAATGGTAAACTATAACATCATGCACTAACATTAGGACACCAGGATTAAAGTCCTCCTAAAAGAGTAGAAATTAACTGTTGTTTTGCTCTGTTCACTTATCTTGCACTAGATGTATTCCCATCCCTTAATTCTTTAGAGTAGAAAGAAAAGCGCTCTCCCAGCCAATATGAACGTGATACTGATGTTAAAAATATTTTCCTTATTTAAATTAGAATGAAAAATTCACTTCATTTTTTCCAGTGAAACTATTCATTTTTGTCTTATCTTTTTCAATTTAAACTTCCATTTATGTTTCAAACAGTACAGTTCATAAAAGAAATTGTTCAAAGCAGATGTTTCAACAATGTCAAATCCTTTCCTGTATAAATTATTTAAAAAGACAAAATGTGATAGGATAGTCTCAGAACAAGCCCTCTCCTGAAAAAATGTTTGATTCTAACGAATTATCATTTTACAACACAGACATTTCAATAAGAAGTTCTTGATTAATTCCTTCCAATAACCCCTGAAGGAGGAACATCCTTTTACTATCTATGAGCCTGGAATTACTGTGCAAGCGTGCTGAAGAGCGCTAGAGACAGGTATGTGCTCAAAGCCACCTGGGTACTTCTCCTCATGACTCAAAGGAAGCGCAGAGAAAGCGTTCCTCTCCAAAACAGCGGCACAGCGCGATCCCCATGCCCTTGACAAACGAGGCCAGAACAAAGTAGGCTGCTTTATTTTCATTTGTCACTCCAATACCCTTTTGCACGCTCTTCTGCAAGGAAGACGAGTGCATTAAGAGGCTGCACCCATTCCACATTATCCTGCTCTGCATCTGTATTGATGATGTATGCTGAGTGTGTTAAATGCATTCTTTAGAGCATGGCTGTATCTGAAGTTATGCTCTCTTCCCAAGGATGTGAGCAGGGAGCATGTTCTGAATCTTGAGATTCCACTCATCAGCGGAGTATGCTGCCATTATAACACTAAGCTGCCATGAAAACAACTGCTTCAATTACATTTTCATGATGAGAGGTTTCCACTAAAGCCAGTTTAATACATGAGACTGTCTATTTTCCATGCTTATGCCAACGACTTGGAAAATTCAAAAATTGTAACATTTTTTACAAGAGAATAAGTCAGATTTAACTGCAACCTCCAAGTGTCAGCGTTGCAGTTTAGTTTCTTCCCTCCCCGCCCCTGCAAATTTCAAGTCCACAAGAAACCAGCATCCAAATGTAGGACTTATTACTCACTCCTGCACTCCATAGAAGTCTCTCCACATGGCTTAATCTCTCTCTCAGTACAGGCTTCCTGACTTTTACAATTTCTCATTATGCAGCAGCAAATAATACTGAAAAATCTCCGCAGAATACAGATGTCTTTAATGGATGAGTAGAGAAGGGAAAGAAAAACCCTTGGTAACAACTACATGATTATGAAATTCCAAAACTTTGCCAGATGAACATTAATGCAGGTTCCAAAGGGTCACTTCTGCAGTTCATTGTTGAACAGAAGCTTGTATGGTCAGATGACAATGAGTTAAACGTATTTTAAAGATTCACCTATATATTTAGAGTCAAAAAGTATCATCAAGGATTCCTTTCAAACCTTGTGTTTATAACCTTCATTCATCTCTGAAGAGACATCTTTCTCCTCTCTTCCAGTGAGCACACCTTGCAAACAAGGCTCTTTTTCAGCTCTATACCTCAGAGCAGACAAGGGGCTACACATCATATTCTGCTGTGTTCATTGAAAAGATAAGGGAAGAAAAAGCATGCATGAGTGCGTGAAATGGACAGATGAGATACCTAAGACCACAGA
>NW_010197934.1:0-1563 GCF_000695765.1 Mesitornis unicolor | reverse complement strand
GCAGGAATATATTTGTTTCCATGATCTGCTTATGTTTTGTCCTAGAAAACACATTAGGAATATACTATTAAGAAAATGTTACATGCCTACTCGTACTGAATGTAGAAGTTTAGCATTTCTTAGGGTCAGGCCTTGAAGACAATACAATTTCTATAAAGCAGCAACAGAAAATCAGTTATTTAATTCCTTGAACCACACTAAAAGAAATTACTGTTTCTAACACCACTCTTTGTGGGGGTTAGATTCCCCCCACAAAGTTTTTTTTACTAGGCAAAAAACAACAAAGAACAATCAAAAACAACTCTGTGGTGATTTCTGCAACAAATTATCAGTACAAGATGCTGTTAAAAGTTAAAAACGTGTTTTCCTGCATAACCATGCAGGGTTTTTTCTACTAACTCTAATGCAAATCACTACTGTTGGTCCAAACACACCACTCCATGAAGTGGATCCATTTTGGAAAGATGTCAGTAGAGATCTAGAAGGGTCAGCAAAGATGCTGTGCAATGCAAACACTCAGCCTTATTCTAATAGATGTTAGCAGCATTGTAGGACTTCAGTGAGACTACAGACCACAGGTTTGGTGTCTTTTTGGTATTAGAAGTTATGTATAAACATCTCTCTTCCAAGACAGATGACAGCATTGCCCTCTACAATCAGATAGCAGCAGCTTCACATTCACAACCATTCGTCCTCATGGGGGACTTCAATCACCCTGACATCTGCTGGAAGGACAACACAGTGGGGCACCAACGACCAAAGAGGTTCCTGGAATGCACAGATGACAACTTCCTCCTCCAAGTGGTAGAGGACCCACAAGAAAGGGTGCCATGCTGGACCTTGTCCTCACAACCAGGAGGGGCTGGTGAGCGACGTGAAGCTCAAGGGCAGCCTTGGCTGCAGTGACCACGAAATGGTGGAGTTCAGGATCCTTAGGACATCAGAGAGGTCGTGCAGCAAGCTCACCACTCTGGACTTAGGAGAGCAGACTTCAGTCTCTTCAGGGATCTGCTAAGCAAGGTGTCATGGGATAAAGACCTGGAGGGAAAGGGGCCCAAGAAAGCTGGTTGGTATTCAAGGACCATCTCCTCTGAGCCCAGGAGCAGTGCATCCCAAGAAGGAGGAAGGCAGGCAGGAATCCTGTGTGGATGAACAAGGAGCTCCTGGACTTACTTGGGCGCAAAAGGAAAATCCATGGGGAGAGGAAGCGAGGACAGGTTAGCTGGGAGGATTATAAAGAAGTTGTCCACACAGCCATGGATCAGGCTAGGAAAGCTAGGGTGCAGGTGGAATTAAATCTAGCCAGGGACATAAAGGGGACCAAGAAGAATTTCTACAGGTACCTCAGTGATAAAAGGAAGGCTAGGGAAGAAGTGAGCCCTCTCTGGAAGGACGATGGAGAGCTGGTCACAAGAGACATGGAGAAGGCTGAGGTGCTGAATGAGGGTGTGCAGGGGCAGTGGCCCCAGCCACGCTGCCCAAGTTACAGCAGGCAAAGGTAGGGACTGGGAGAAGGGAGATCCACCCGCTGTAAGTGAAGATCAGGTTTGAGATCCTGTAAAG
>NW_010197933.1:0-796 GCF_000695765.1 Mesitornis unicolor | reverse complement strand
CGGAGCCGCCCCGGCCCGGCCCCGCCCTGGGCTCGGGGGACGACACAGGCCCCAAACGGGGCCGTTCCGGGGCTGTTTGCACCCAATCCCTGAGGGATTTTGGGTGGGAACGGCCCCCTCAGGCCAACCCCTGCACCCCAGGGCCATCCCCCACCAGAGCAGGGGGCTCAGCCCCATCCAGCGCCATGCAACCCTCAGCATCCCCAATTTCTCCTAAAATCCACCTAAATCTCCCCATTTTCAGCCTAAAACCACCCCCGGCTTGTCCTAGCGCTGCAGACCCCCATAAAGCCCCCCGATTTCTTCCAAGACCCCATTAAGCACAGAAGGGTGGCAGTGGGGTCTCCCCAGAGCTGAGCACCCACAGCAAGGGGGGTCCCAGCCTCCAGATTGTCCCTGTGTCCCCCCTCGTGTCCCACTCATATTCAGATTTCCACCCAAAACTGCTCCGTTTTTGGGGCAAAACCGAGGGGATTTACCCCGTGCTGCCCTTCGGGAAGCTCCCGGCACTCACCACATGCGAGACCTGGAGCTTGTTGAGAGCCAGCGGAGCCCCTGAAAACATTTTTTTCTGAAAACAAACTCCTGACAGCGAAGAGCTTGGCCACGGGCGGCTGGGAGCCCCCCTGCACCTGGAAGAGTCGCGGTGTCACCTCCTGCGGGCGTTTGTCACCTCCCATGGTCGTTTGTCACCAGCCCTACCTCAGTGCAGAGCTGCTGCAGGCGGTTTCGGAGCCCCGGTTCGGGCAGGGACCGCACGGCCGCGGTCAAACCATGCAGCACGCCCGGGTACGAG
>NW_010197932.1:0-794 GCF_000695765.1 Mesitornis unicolor | reverse complement strand
AACTATTATTTTTGAATCAACATGATTTTAACTGAGAAAGATAAAATTTTTCTTATAAAAACGGAACTGCTTTTACCCTGATTTTGATAAATCACAGTGCATTTCTTTGGAAAATATTTTAGTAAAAAGTGTTGGAAAAAATGCAAGGAGAACTTAATCTGTATAAAAACCTATGGAATTAAAGGTGAATTTTAGGTATTTTTAACAAAAATGCTGCATTTCTCCCAAGAAGGTAAACACAAAGATTTTCCTTGGGACATAAGGAACACATGGAATAATCCTACTCAGCAGTAATCCTACTCAAGAGTGGTGACTCTTTTTACTCATTTCTGAAATCCACCATGAAATTACACATTGCACTGGAACAACAAAAAGAGGAGAAGTTTCACAGCTGTGTTTCTAGCATGGTATCAACTCCCAGAGGTTGTCCTCTCAGTTAGGTGTTTTAAACCATCATAATTTCACTGGCCTCTGAAGTTGTTCCTGACTGATAATCATAGGATTGAGATTAAATCTTGGCTGGACAACTTTGCTTTCTCTATCTCACTTGCCTTGGGGAAAATCCATGGCTCACTGCCCTAACTCTTCCTCATTAAATGAGGTCACCAGTTCATCACGTAGGCTGCACAAGGAAGCAACAATGCTAGGTTGCTTTTTTTTTTTGGAGGAATAAAATAACCCACATGAGAGGATATTGCACCTGAAGTGATGAAGTGCACAACTGGGTGGGAAGAATGCAAAGAACAGAGCAGTTCTGGAAAGGTCCCTAAATAAATGTTTATTTTTAACCCTCA
>NW_010197931.1:0-1149 GCF_000695765.1 Mesitornis unicolor | reverse complement strand
TGGGGGGGGTAGTGGGGGATGGGGGAGGTGGCAAATGGGCAGGGGGTAAGGTCAGATTTGGGGGGTCAGGACCCCTGGGTCAGCCCAGGGTGGGGACGGGGACAAGGATGGGGACAAGGATGGCACTGGGGACAAGGAGCCTGGTTTTGGGGACAGGGACAAGGATGGGGTTGGGGACGAGGATGTGGATTTTGGGGACAGGGATGGGAACAGAGTTGGGGACAAGGACGGGGTTTTTGGGGACAAGGACAGGGTTTTGAGGGACAGGGACAGGGTTAGGGACAGAGACGTGGTTTTTGGGGACAGAGATGGGGTTGGGGACAGGGACAGGGATTTTGGGGACAGAGATGGGGACAGGATTGGAGACACGGACAGGGAAGTAGTTCAGGGATTGGGGACAGGGATGTGGCTTTTGGGGACAGAGATGGGGTTGGGGACAGGGACAGGATTGGGGACAGGGACATGGTTTTTTGGGACGGGGATGGGGACAGGGATACAGTACAGGGATTGGGGACAGGGACAGGGGTTTTAGGGACAGAGATGGGGACACGGACAGGGAACCAGGACAGGGATTGGGGACAAGGTTGGGGACAAGGATGTGGTTTCTGGGGACAGAGATGGGGTTGGGGACAGGGACAGGGTTTTTGGGGACAGGGACGTGGTTTTTGGGGACAGGGACGTGGTTTTGGGGACAGGGACGTGGTTTTTGGGGACAAGGACGTGGTTTTGGGGACAAGGACGTGGTTTTTGGGGACAAGGACGTGGTTTTTGGGGACAGGGACGTGGTGTCGGTCACTCACTGCCGGACAGCAGGACGTCCCCGCTGGGGTCGATGGCCAGGCAGGTGACGGACAAGGACGTAGTTTTGGGGACAAGGACGTGGTTTTTGGGGACAAGGACGTGGTTTTTGGGGACAGGGACGTGGTGTCGGTCACTCACTGCCGGACAGCAGGACGTCCCCGCTGGGGTCGATGGCCAGGCAGGTGACAGCGTCCAAATGCGCCACCATGGAGTGCACCACCTTACCTGGGGAGGGGAAGGGGAAGGGGGGTGACAACGCCAACGCCGGTGACAACGCCGTCCCCGAGCGTCCCCAAGCGCGCGCCCCCGGCCCTCGTTAGCGCTAACGAACCCGCGCGGCTGTCGAGG
>NW_010197930.1:0-5443 GCF_000695765.1 Mesitornis unicolor | reverse complement strand
CGGGAGGGACAGGAAAGGCATAACCCCTCCTCAGCGAGGGGAGCCGGCCAGGTGAATCATGCAGCGCCGGTGCCCTGCGCTGCCCAGCCCCCGGATGTGGGGCTTCCCGAAATTTCTCGTCGTGGGTTTAGAGAACAAGCAAACAAACCTTGTGAAAACATGTCTGTTGCTCTCAGGTTTTACTTAAAAAAAAAAGTTATATAAACGAGGATTATCCCCTGCTTATCTTGTCTTGCTAGGGGGATTGGAAAATTCCAACATCTGGATTTGCTGAGTTCCTTGCATTTGTTTCTTTTTTTCCTTTCCTTTTTTTTTTTTCCTGTGTTCCCCCAGGAGATGTTTTTCACACTTCAGACCTCCTAGAGAAGTTGGATACGAAGCCCTGCAGATCACTGGTGTTTAGCCGAAGGCTAGGGCACATGTCTGTGGAGCCACCTCCTAATACTTCTTCATGCATGGGTAGCTTCTGCGTCCACATCTTGCTGTCCTGTTCCTGTGCTGTTCCTGTCCTGTGCCTGTCCTGTTCCTCCTGCCCTTTGCCTCTGCTCCCTCCAGGCTGTGCAGCCCAGCAACACTTAATGTGGGACTGATACTCCTTCATATTGGAAACCTCAGCAAAATTGAGGTGGGCATGGGCACAGGAGGAAGGAGGTGAAGTCAGAAAAAGCAGTTCTTGTCCCTGACCCTACAGCTATCCTTTTCAAAGTCTTCATTTCCTCCAAAATACTTGCTGTGGGGCTACCACAGACAGCAAAAAGAAATGCTAATGTTACAGATCTGGACTACATACACTGACCTTAACCTGATCTATTTCTGTATCATCACTCACAGGGATAGCAGTGTGAACAAGGACTAAGTAACATTGACAGGAGCTGTTTAAATTATAAGACAAAGTATTGTTTTTTAATAGTCAGGCAACTATATTTGTCAGGTAACACTGCGTGTGCAATAAAACTAAGATCAGGAATCAAAGGAATTTGGAACCTAAGGCAGCAGCATTCTCTCAAGATTTCATGTATTCTAAGTGCATCATTTTGTCAGTACAGAAGAGGTGTTTTACATAGTTTCTGAAAATATATTTACACATTTCAATATGGTGCCACTATTGTGCTTGTGCACAAGATAAAGCTGAGTCTCAGTAACTGCAACAATAACGAGATACATCAAATGACTGAACAGATGAGCTGCTGTTATGGTAGGTTCTCTGTTGTTCTCTTTGCATAATTTTAGAAAGAAATTTGCAACACCAGGTTTTTAATAGAGGTGGATCAGGTATTGCAGTCCCTCTCCATCTGCTGTGCCCTTCTCCCTCTTAAAAAATTACAGAGGGGCAATTTGATCACAAGCCTGAAACAGATTTTGAATGACACATATTTACCATATCAAAAATAAGCAAAGATTTTCCAGCTTATCAGGAGTCATAAAATGCTGAGCACTTTTCTCACCACCTTCTTTCATGAGGACATTTTGTTATCTCTGTCTATTGGTGTGTTAATTTGGCAATATATTCTCTATTTTTTCAGCAGTAAACTAAAAGAAACTTGCAGAATTGTCAAGCTACTAGAACTATGGCTGAGGTTACTAGTGTGAGTACAGCATTTCTTAAGCTCAGATGCTAAATATTTAGCAGGCTCTTGTCCCTATAAGATGTTGAAGGTGCCCCAACTTACCTGCAGTATTGACTAAAAGCCTCTAAACAATCGTACTGTGAGTTTTTTACTGCAGCCTTCTTCACTAACGCTAGTGTCCTGTACAGGAGAGAGTGAAGTTTCCGAACATCTATAAAATGTTTTATCTGCTGCTACTCAAACAGAACACAGAAAATCACAGATTTCACTCTTTTCTCTCTGCCAGGATAAGTATTTAAAGGCTTTTTACTCAAAATGTTTTCTGTTTTCTTCCAGTTACATTATTTGGTCTAATAATTGATATTATCTCTGTCTACAAACCTCATACAGTTATATGTCGTCCATCAACTTTGTATGAAGTAACATATGTATTTGAAGGCAGGAATGGATTCCAGGGGTTTTCCAGTGATAGGAAATGACACCAAGCCTCTACCCATGTTTGCTTCGTACGGAATCTAAATAGTTAGATTTTGGGTTGCTTATAGGGTTATAAGGGTTATATAGATATATTTTGGGTTGCTTCTGGGTCGCTTATCAGCAGGCTGCACTGAGGCTAGTGTGTGATTCAATAAGGAGATGAAGGGTAATGTATGGAGATGAATATAAAGCCTTTCTAAGTAGTAAGCAAAAAAGCATTAGTTACAATCATTACTGAGAAGGTTTTAGGGGATAGGTCTGAAAACCAGTCAGCCCTAACCCACAAGCTGTAAGCAGATGCCTGTCTGTGGCATGATGGGGACAGCTTGGTGTTGCTTGTCATGTCTGACGGGGTGCAACACTGTACACTAGGGAAATGGAGAATTCAAAAACCCATGACGTGTTTACTTTGTTCACAGAACATTATTTACAACATAAACCTGAATTGTCTCTGGTGGAGTTAAGTGAGCAAAGCTGCCATGAGGTGGAGCCAATGAAGCCTGCAGTCCTGTGTCCCAGCGGCCCTGCTCTTGAGGACAGATATGGTATCCGTGTCTTTCCTCCTGGAAGATGAGCAGGGAGCAGTCCCATTCCTAATCAGTCACCATGCTGAAAACCATCATAGCCAAAACATGGACTTGAAGCCTGTACTCAAGTAAACCCCTGTAATCCAGTATCTCAGCCTCGTCTGACAGATTTCTTTCTGATGGCCAGGAAGCACCACAGGCCCCGTGCTTTCTTTTGCCCTCACTTCAGTTTATCAGGGCAAAAATAAAGCCATTGAAAGCATTTGAGGCAGTAGTGTATTTGGGATGTGCAGTCAGCCGGAGCGGGGGTTTATTGCAGCCGTCCCCTAGGATGGTAGGAGAGGGAGACAGCTGGTCTGTCACAAGTCACCTTGTGTGTGACTTTGCCCTATAAGGACAAGAGCAACCTCTGACGGACGTCTCACCATTCCCAGCTTCACAGATGGGGACCTGCTGCAGGGCAGCCTGCTGTCCCATCCCGGGGCTGCTTTTTCTACTTCTTAGCTCACTCCTTTTGAGATGGGGTCCTCTTGCCTGACCTTTTAATCAAGCACTTTACATGAAAGACTTCACAGATAATCACATAGATTCTTGAAAGGAGCTGTTTAAGCTGTTGATACTAACTTGGAGGTGCTTAAATTCAATTCAGTTTATATATCGAAACAGAGAGGGAGTGATTTAACGTGACAGATAAACCCACGCTGTCAGAGCAGCTGCAGAAAGGCTGCAGTACTGGGAGCTTGCCCGCTAGATGTAGCTGAAGCCTTGCCTTTCTTATTGTTTAAGGTCTTTAAAAAGAGCAGCCTTTGAATTTGATTTATCATATATGCGTTTTAACTGAATGAAAGGTAGTCTGAGTGAACAGTGATGGATGTTAATGGAATAGAGCCTTTGCCTAATGCAAGTTACATCTCAGCAATTCCAGAATACCATCACCAAAAAAAAACCAGGTTAAAATGCACAGGGTTCCTCCAGTACAGAGCTTCTAGTCCAGGAGTCTTTTTGACATGGTTAATTTTACATGTAAATATCACAAGCAATGAAGTCCTCTCCATAGAAAGCTGTTAGAGGACTTGGGTTTGGTTGTGTGTTTTTCCCCCAGGTTCTATTACCAAGGGCTGTGTTTAACAGAGGAGGTTGGCTCCACAGAAACCAGCAAAGCAAAGCACTTCTGAACTCCAAAGCTGAACTCTCAGTTAGTATTTTGGCTTAAGGAAGAAAGGGAGAATGCTTTGCTTCCTTGCCTCTCCTTCAGATCTCTCTAACTCTTTATATCCATTACAGCTTTGTCCTGAATGGTGTCCTCATAACTGTGATTGAAGATAAGGCAAAACAAGAAGAGACCTGGTGTTTAAGTCACGTTCAGGAGGTCCATTCTCCATTTGTGGTGGCTTGTGGGGTTTTTTTGTTGTTTGTTTTGTGGGGTTTTTTTTTAAGGTTAGCTTTCAAAAGGCAGCAAAAAATCTTCATTTTTTTTAACTGTGAAGTTTAACAGGAATTATGATTATTATTCACTTGTGATTTTTCCCAGACAAGCTTCAACACCAGAATCTAGATCAGTAATACTCTGGGTCTAGTTCTGACCTAGGTAATTACTTGGCCAGTGGTGTCCAAGTCAAAAATCAGGGCTTGACTGATGGCTTACCCAGTACGGCCATACCCTTGAGGTCCCTTTTGAAGTGCAGGCAATACTTTATGCCAAAACTGCATTGCATAGTCTACGTCTAACACAGTTACTTCTGTTTCCCCTAAATCATGGGGAATCATGGTGTCAGTGGCCCTAAAAGTGCTCTGAACATATTATTCATTTTAGGAGGACTATGCGTTGCTGGGCCAGGGTACAGCAGAGTGGTGTAAATCAGTCTCAGGTCTTGTAAGTGCCTTCATGAGTCTCTGGAGTGGTGTTACTGTAGTCCCTGACTGAATGAGTGAAAACCGCTGTAACTCCAACGCCTCATGTTGCGATGATAGTGTCAGACTGGATTAAATTAGGATTCCCAATCACTATGATGACCAGGGGCCTGTCTGAGGTCCTTATTAACTTGATTCAAGTATAACATTGCATATTTGTATATATTGTTAATGTGTTTAGGCCAGGAATGAATTAGAGTGTTTTCTAATCCATATTGTCCTCTGACATCAGCTTATTGTTACTGTTATAATCATTCTAATAAAGATTTAGTGGGACTTTCTGATGAGTTGTTTTTCCTAAGCATATGGTAAAACAGCTTGAAAATGTCTTCTTTCTTAGTTTTGGGGGATTCTTTTGCATCACCCTGGTAGCAGGTAGCCTTTAACTACCAAATAAGAAAGGAAGATAGATGGAAAGCTGAATTAGATGTTTTCTACTAAATCTGATTGACTAACATTTTCCATATTTTTTTTCCTCTCCCACAAAAATGAAGAGCTCCAAACTGGTTTTGGTCAGTGGCTTTTGCCAGTCTCTTTCATTGTGAGAAAATTGTATGTTACTGTTTAAGGAAACCTAAGTACACACATTCTGAGATCTTCACTTTCATATATGTCGCATTGTAGGAGTATAGACAGTTTTCTCTTTCTGGTAGTTTTTCTAAAACAGTGAAGAGATAGATGTATGTAGTATTTAATGTCCCAACCAATCCAGGTTGCCAGTAAAGCATCCATTGTTACTGGGGGGGGGAGTCATACTTTGCTTTAGAAATCAAGTTGCCAGCTTATACCTGCTTGTGCCAGCAGTTACTGGATTCATGATTCCTCAGCATCTGTTGCCTGAGATGGATGATTGTGCCAAAATGCTGCATTTCTCTCTTCTTCCACTTTTTGATGAAGGGTATCAGGAAGATTGATGACCTGTGGGTATCCTGGTGGGTAAGCTTAGGCGGAAGAGGAAAG
>NW_010197929.1:0-2809 GCF_000695765.1 Mesitornis unicolor | reverse complement strand
GCCTACATTGCCTCTGGTGTTAGTTTTATTTCTTGGAGGTCTTAATGAACACTGAGAAACGTCACTAAATAGGAAGAAAAAAACCCACTTTTGTCAATCATAATATGGAAGAAATTTTATCTTTGACAAGGTGGACTAGTGCTTAGGAATGAATAGCAATGCAGTATCATTTTACATGCTTTTATCTTTTTGTTGTACTTGAGGGAAGAAGTGGAATATTTTTTTTTCAATTCTTTTTAATTTTCCTCTGTATTAATACAGCCTTTCCTCCTACATGACCAAAAATGGATCAAATCTGAGAGAGTCGATATAGATTAGCACAACTATGGGAGATAATGCAGTTTTGCCTATGACACTGTGTACAGAGATTCTTAAGGAAATAGCAAAGTCTGGGACTTTGCCTTATGGACTACTGGAAAACAGCTTCAAAGAGAAATACGGCTTAAAACAAAGTCTTATCTGTCACACTTATCAACAGCTCTCTTCCTGCCTAGTTTCTTAGCTCTTGAATCTATTATGAAAGCTGGGGGATATTCACCCAAATTATTCAATGAGCCAGGTAACTGAAAACATAAGGTGATTAGCTTAAACTGGACGATTAAGCTTTTAGATGGCCGTACTCGGGGAGCTGAAACACTCCCTGCTCACAGAGTTCTTTGAAAATGTTTCCAGTAGTGTAACTCCAAGCCCTCATTAAGACTTGCTTAATACTAAGCTCCATTATTTTAATATTTATTTCTCACCGTCATTCCCCTCACCTCCCCATCCAGTGTTTGGGGACGTGGTTGATAAATTCAAAATGAGGAAAAATTGCGCTCTAGATAGCGTGTGTGGGACTTGCACCCCTGTACAAAGGATCCTTGCTGCTAAATGTGGGTGCAGTGCACTCTACCATGCTTTGGAGGGAAAGCAGGTCTGTCTTTGTCCTGAAAGCAGGCAGAGATAAGTCAGAAACGAGAGATAACTCCCGAAGCATCCATTAGCAGCGCCCAAAAGCATCTTTTTGAGAGGGTAATACCCACTGTGCTAGCATTTATGTTGAAGAGGAAGAGAGCTGAAAATAAGTAGCCAAACTTTTTCTCCTTATGATCCAAAATGCATACACAGGAATAAAAATAAAAAAAGATGAAGCGAATAGATCATAAAGCACTTAATACATTTCCACTATTAAGCTTCTCAGTAAAATCTCTTTAGGTATTTAAATTCACAGTTAATTAGATGGACTGAAGTTTATTTTCCTTGTGGATTCTTTGTTCTTAAGAATAACACTGTAAAAGTATCCAGACTCCTCCCAAATCCTGCTCTGCTCTTGTGCAAAGTTTCTGTATTGAAGTCAGTTCCCAAGCAACCAGAAAACGGAAGATTTTTTTACTACAGACTATTCAACTTCAAAAAGAACTACATAGCCTTTCAACTCCTTATATGTAGTCAAGGTTTTAAATATTTTATAACAGCTACCAGAAAGTTAGAAGACATTAATCATCCAGAACATTAAGTTTGTGGTCATGATTTGAATGTATTTTCCTGTGATTTTCGTCTTTTCTTCTAGTTTTTCCTTTTTGTTTTTCCTTTTTGTTTCAGTTTATTAAACAATTAACTATTATGAAAGAAGAGTTACAGGTTTGCTTTCAGGAATTTTTTTCTGACTCTACTTACTAGGTGTGTTTTGGTTGGTTTTTTTTTTACCTTTTTGAATGATTTTTTAGGTGGTTATAGTTATGTTTTCCCTATAGAAATCATCAGTCTCAAGTAATCATACCAGAAACATGGCACTCTGAAAAAATTACTTTTCAGGCAATACAAACAGACAATGCAAAATGATAAACCACTTTCTACATGTACAAGTTAATTTTATGACTTTTTAGGTGCTCCACTGAAAAAAAGCAAGCCAAAATCAGTCAGCTTGCAAAGATTACACTTTGGAGGTTCACGGATGAAAACGTGAAAACAGCATGATGTCACATGCATCACATCCATTGCACCTATTTTGACATTGCTCCTAAGTGATGACATTTGCCTCAAAGCTCATTGCTTTTTATGTGGTTACCATTATTTTTCCCACATGTATGGTTTAATACTTATAGAGACATTAGTTTCAGCTGCTTTTTTCTATTTTTCTTTTTTCTTTTCTTTTCCCCTCAGGTCATACTTCCTCACTATGTCCTTCTGCATTTACTGCCTCAAAGAATCTTGTAACATCAGCAACATTTGTCATCCTACTCCTTCATTTCTCTGTTGTTTATGTATATCCTTGTCCTTGTTTGAGCTAAATAGAACTAATTTTCTATTTAGTGATTTTACTTTTCAGCTCAGTCTCTTTAAAGTGGCTGAACTTGCTGAAACTAGCAGCATGTTTTTCTACACAGTGTGAACTGCTTCAACTGATAATCACAAGGCCACTGTCTCACTGTGGGTGCCAATATCTGCCAGCCCTAAACCCATATCTGCGTGGGTGCCAGCCCAGCCCTAAACCACGACAATGCTGAACAGCACACATTCCCAGTACGAATTCCTTTTGGGAACATCCCTTGGATACATATAGTACACATGGAAAGAGTTGATATGTTTCCTTGTAAAGGGAAACACTGCTGCAAAAATGTTGTATTGGGTTTTCTGTGAGGAGTTTTTGGTTGTGTCTTTGCTAACGGGGGAAGGGCTATGGAGATAGCCCTTTAAGAAGCTACCTGAAAAGCTCCCCACTTTTCCTTTGTCAGACTCACCTCTGACCAGGGCCAAGCCAATCAGCACCCTTCCAAATTCAAGTATTTAAGGGGGGTACAGGGCATGCTTCTCTCTCTCTCTGGCACCA
>NW_010197928.1:0-10080 GCF_000695765.1 Mesitornis unicolor | reverse complement strand
ACCGAGCGATTCTGTGATTCTGTGACTGCAATACTGAATAGCTGTAGCAGGGAAATAGCCATCTTATATCACAGGGACTTCAAATGGAAATTACTGAGGATTGAAACACAGAAAAAGAATAAAGGGAAAAGATGATAACAGTGGGTTGACCTTGTCCCTATCTCCATCCTCTTCAACCTTGAATCTGGGTACATGCTGACTGACTAATGACAAGTGCATGTTTTAGGCCATTACACTCACATAAAAAACCTAACAACCAGAGGAAGAATCCTAGAGATCAAAAAGAGCAAAAGAGGCAGCGAGAAGAGACTCCTCCTCCAGTGATTAAAAATTAGACACCTTCCAGAATTCCCTGCTATTATGCCCCTGGCAATACCCAGTTCTCTTCCATCTGCATGATGATGGCACTGTGTGATGTTTGCTTCCTCTGATATGCAAAATTTGAAAAGAGATTCAATTAGTATTCCTGGAAAAAATAATCAAGTCTGTTAGAGCATTGTTTCCTGTGACTACTTGCTGAAGTAGTGTAATGTTGCTCTTGTCCTTTGCTGAGATGGCTGATATAATAAATAATGTTGAATAACACATTTTCAGTATGAACTTTCAGACAATATTCAGATATGCTAGAATTTATGAAATCTTTGTAATTTTGTGAACTCACAGTGGCTGATTATTTAATGAGACTCCACAGATAACTCAATGAAATGTATGACTTACTTGAAAGCTCAAAAGACAGGTAAGTAGCATTTATGGTAGAAAAATGCATAATTTCAAAGAAATTATTTGGTGTGTTACAATGACATCTAGTGACTAGTTCAGGTTTTAATGCTGAGTTATAAAAATAGAAACAAAAATAGTACTTCAATCTTCTGATTCTTTCTTTGCTGCCCCCTAATGAAAGACATAAATATGAAGAACAGCCAACCATATTCAGGGACAAAAAACTTGAAAGGAAATCGAGTTAAATTAGAATTAAAGGCAAATAGTGCATTAGTTTAAGTGGAAAAAGCAGTAACATAGTTCACGTTTCTGAGACTCTGGGATTTCAAAATTAGTGTTGAGCCCCTCAAAATATTTTCCTGGTCAGGAATGGAAATTCACCTACCTTGAGAAAACACAGTTTGACAGAGGCCCAAAGCCTCCCTTTTGAATGGTAATCAGTAGTCTCCTTCCATTCAACATAATCGTTCTACTGACGCACAGAGCAAGATGCAACAAGAGAAGAGTTCATAAAGTATCTTGCACATGTTTAACATTAACAGGAGAAAGTCTGTATTTGGTCAGCCTTGACAAGATGAGAACATTCTTTTTCTGTGTCTAATACTGGACAGAGCTAGAAGCTCTTGAGAATGGAAATTTGAGAGAGAAATGGGATGGTAGAGAGATAAAAAGTAATTTCTATCTCTAAAAGTAAAGATAAGAAGGAATTCAAATAATTTTGTTAAGTATATAATTTCATGTATGGCTGAAAAAAAGATTGAACTGTGCTTTTCTCACTGAAAACTGCAAGTACATTAATTACATTAAAATATCTTTTTCTAATCACATTTCTTTCTCTGAACACGCACCAGACCAGTGTTCCTAAATAAGGAGAACGCTTCCTTTATAAGATAGGACACCTGCACAGAACCAAAGATTATTCTCCTGATGCTCAGCTTCATTTCAAAGGAAAAGCTGACTCTCTAATTGCAGTGTTTAAAAGCAAACTGTGAGAATACAATGAACATGTAATCATTACGCATAGATCCGTCTGGGTCTGTAGAGAATTGAAACAATACTGGTGAGGTACAAATGTCAGTCATGATGCTTTAAAGAACTCTGTTAAATATTTTAGTGCTCATTAAAGCATGAGGAAAAGAATATGTGAGGGAGGTGGCATTTTCTGATACCTATGCATGGAGTACTTGTGCCATAGTGAAAATGGCATGGGGATAAATTTATAAGGCACAGGAAAATATGCTGAAGTTACAAGATTGTGAGGGTTGCTTTCATACTCTCCAGACAGTTTCAGACAATGTTATACTATCCTTCAAACTTTGAGGCTTTCAGCCATACATGTACACCAGATTATTTCACTGGTGCTAAGGTTGAAACATAAGTGACCTGATGGTGTTATGAAGGTTTTAGATTTAGTGCTTTGCCCTTAGATTGGTAATCTCTGTGGTATCTAGATTTTACTTGGGATCTTTCTTAGCAGGTAAAATGTTTTCTGCTCTGGATCTTCAAAGCCTTTTGGTAATGCATCATTATGTATTATGCATTATGCTGAAGGAGTTGGGTCTCTTTATCTTGGAGAAGAGAAGACTGAGGGGTGACCTCATTAATGTTTATAAATTTGTAAAGGGCGAGTGTCAGGAGGAAGGAGCCAGGCTCTTCTCAGTGACAGCCAATGACAGGACAAGGGGCAGTGGGTACAAGCTGGAGCACAGGAGGTTCCATGTGAACATGAGGAAAAACTTTTTTACTGTGAGGGTTACAGAGCACTGGAACAGGCTGCTCAGTGAGGTTGTAGAGTCTCCTTCCCTGGAGACATTCAAAACCAACCTGAACGCATTCCTGTGTGACCCAGTTTAGGTGATCCTGCAGGGGGGTTGGACTGGATGATCTTTTGAGGTCCCTTCCAATTCCTGAGATTCTGTGATTCTGTGATTATTCTTGTCCTGTGATAAATCTCATTTAATCTATCGTTATTTGTTTAACATGTGGAGATATTACCAGTCACTAACAGTGGCACTGGTATTGGGATACTTGCGGTGGCTTGGTGATCTAGACTACCATCAACATCTTGCCTGCTCAGTACTTTCTGGGTAGATTTGTCTAGCAATACTTTGTGAAACCCAGCCATACAAAATGCTTCGAGAAGCATTCCGTTTCTGAATCCCATCTCAGGATCCTAGCTACTTGACACTGGAAATGCTTGGATGATCTGGGGCATCCTCAGAAAAACTCAGTCAGGTATCTAGTGACCTTCATGGTACAAACTTAATTATCTAGAGACTTTATGTAATTCTAAGGCTAGGCAACACATGAGCAGAGACTCTAAATTGGTGTTTGCACCCTGATACGGCTGCTAGAACATTTTGATATTAAGTTCCTTTGGCAGATCTAACCCTTACTATTTCTATACCTCAAATTCCTATCTGCAGAGTAAAGGAAGTTGTAAAATGCAGGGGTAGTGAGGATTAATATATTCAATATCATGATACATTTGCATACAGCCAGCTTGTCAAGCCAATATGTGCTTCAGATAGAAGGCATTCTGCATAGTCAGTGCACTCAAAACTTCTTTCAACCTTATTCATTTCCTAAGTGACAGCAATGAACACCGCAATGTAGGAGAGACAAAGAATTTACAAATGAATAGGCAGGAACAGAGAAAATGAGATGTGAACTGGAAGACTGGAAGGAATATATTGGGATTGTCTGTATTTTAATGTTTGGTTTGATTCACTGTGTGGGCATTGCTTACAGGAGAACCAGTCACGGAAAAGGTCATAAAATGTCAGTGACAGATATTATAGGTCTGATCTGACAGGTTTTCAGGGAAAAAATAGTATTCTGTGTTAAGGGTGAGGGCAGAAAAAACCCTTAAATTTTCAGTAAAAACATTTTGGGATAAGTTTCTGTTCTGCAAACCCAGAGCTAAACTTCAATGGAGCAGATATAGAAATGGTTTCCCATGGCATATTAAAACTCGATGATATGGATACTGACAAGGAATCAAGAGTTTTCTGAAAGCTCTTTTTAGTGCTTATGCACACTGAGTACCAAACAATTTTTTTTCTACAAAAGCCCAATTTTTCCTCACAAATTCTAAAATTCATGTCCAGCTGGGTATTTGAATGCACTGGATGGCTTCCATGGGGATTTCATTTGGATAATAAAACACAAAGAAATGGTGTAGAGTAAGACTACTGAAACATAGAGGCAAAACAACACTAAGCTGAAACTGAGGGTGCCATTTTGCTCATTTACCTACCTAGCTGCCAGATAGACTGGCCCTTCAGCTCACCACAGCGTTCAGCACTGCACTGATAACCAACCCAACATTGTATCACACTCCATTTTGCAGTATGTAATGTTTTAAATAAAAGTTAAATTTTGAAATGTATATGTAATCATGTATATGTATGCAATCAACATAATTTCTTTTGAGGAATAAATCTCTGGCCAGTCACCATCTATGTTAATAAAAAATGTCCTATGTTGTCACTGTTTCTAGAACAATTCCATGAGGTTTTTCCAGTTCCTTATCTAACCACTTTCTGGAGTATAAACAAGAGCATATGAAGAAGCTCTCATAAACATGCAAACCTTACTTCCAAGTCTCCTGATACTTTCAGATTTCTTAACAATTTTATCTCCCAAAATGTAAGTCTCATCATGCTGGCTCATGTTGGTAAACCATTTTTTTTTACCCAATCTGAATCACGTGATGATGTTGTCAAAATGAGATGAGGGAACACCTATGACATGGGTCACACTAGGGAGTAAGCCAAGGTCCTTTTGAGTGAAAAGCTTTCCTACAAAACGTTTGCTATGCATCCATATAGCCCCCACCTACTACAGAACAACGTCCTCTTTGCTCTAAGAGGCACGATCATTCAGGGAGATCCCTGATTTGCTGCATTTTGCTACGTGAGGCAGCAGACGGGCTGCAACCCTGCACCATGCAAAGGGGTAAGGTGCAGATGTGGCAGGGGTGGTGGAAAAAAATGTAAGAATATAGGCAGACCAGTGAATCTCTCTTTAAACTTGTGATGCCTAACTCGCCCTTAGCAGCCAGAGAGAACTTACTCTATTTCACTCATGATCCCTTCTTTAGGTAAGAATGATGCCATTAATACATGTTTTTTTTAAAAATGATTCGTATACTAGTTACTAGGACATGTGGAAATGTGACTCATATTAGAGGAGAGAGTGTCACAGGCTATTTTTCTTAGTCTAAATTTACCAGTTTTGTTTTTTCATTTGTTTGTTTGTTTGTTTTCTTCAGACAGACACAAATCACTGCATTACTGAGATCTGCAGAGAACAGAATAGATCCAGAAGGTTCATGTTAATAAATCTGAGGTTGACAGCCTAATGCTGCCATAATGGCAGCATAATGGGTGGGGCTCTGCTCTCTGCAGTGCTCCGCTGAAGTCAGCTAGACTCTGTGTGGGTGTATAAAGCTAAAATTAGGGTTTTTGACTGTCACCAAAAGCAAATGAATGAGTGGGTTTGTCCGAGTTACCTCCAGATAGTTCATGATGAGTGTTTATTTCCTTTATCCAGAATCTGAGGTAAATCTAATATCTTATTGGAAAACTTTCTGGCAATTCAGGTCAAGTAGTGTTTTATTCTATGATTTTATCTTCTTGCATTGCTATATTTTTTGAATAAGCTGAAAGGAAACTAATGTCCTGAACCATTTTTATTCACTGACTATGGACAATGCTTATTACAAGAACATTACACTAAAGTAAATGATTGCTAATATCCTGGGCTTATCATATATATCGTAGACATTTACATACTTTTCATCTTTTTAAAAGGAGAACAAGATCAGTTTCATATCACTGCAGTACTGTAAAGCTATTCTGCTTGACAGGCAGGCAAGCTGCCTAGCTGCAGTTGTCTTAAATCATGACTTTCCATTTTCTTAACTCAGGTGGGAGCCACTTGAAAACTTCCACAGAAGTTAGCAACAGTAAATCCTGTAACAAGCATCGCATGCTAAGCTGTACAGATTATTCAGCATCTTCAACAGTTCAAGGCAATTAATATGTGACTTTCTAGTTCTCATGTCAAGTAAAGCTACTATAATTGAATCTTCTTAGAAAACATGTGTCTTTATTAGATTCAGCCAGCATATGCAGATTTGTCAGCTAACTATGGGTATATTCTAATCAGACCCTACACTGAGTTGCTCCCTGAGCTTTCTCTTGTTTTCAGCACTTGAGCCATGCCCAAGTGCAGTTTTGGACAGGTTTTCTGTGACTGTAATTCAGGGTTTCTCAGTTCATTTATACCTGGGTGGACAACAAAAGAATAAGAGGAATTTTAGTTTCTGTCCTGTTTCTGTCCTGCTTTTTCTCCTTCAATCTGCCCAGATGTAATGCTGTGGTATTTCTTAACTGAAATACAGTTGGAGAACATGTCACTCCCCATGAAGAGTGATCATCTCTCCATACCTGTCTTTAAAGTCAGACTGGTTTTATTGAAAAATAGTGGAGTCCAAAGTGACTGGGAAGTGAACATGTTTTATTTCAGTATAATGACTAAGAGCAAGCCTTGGGCAAGTTTGCAGCCTTTAGATGTAATCAAGATCAGTGAGTCAACTGCTTGAAGACAATGGTGTGAGCTGGCAGACTTCCCTTAAATCTGATAGTGGAAGTAGCTTTCGTATAGCCTTTGACTGGTGATGTGGACCAAATGAGAAAACTTGAGCTGAGAAGTATTTATTCTCCTGTGTACTGTGAATACAATGGAGATGAAGCTAGATCCTTCTGCTTTGGTAAGTGGGATGAACTGTTCTGAATGTGATGTTCCTGCTTTCTCTGGCAAAGAGGAATGCGTAATTACTAAAACAAGCAACACCTTACACATCTGTCTGGTTTTAATAGCTCCGTAATTCCTATTTAAACTGAATAACACTATTGCTGGTGTCTCATACCTACCTTGCTATGTTAGACAGAATGAGAAGATTTTTCCCTGCAGAGCATAAGCAGGAGCACAGCTGCTGCTCACTCTCTGCTCTAATGAAGAGGGAATGAAGGGAAGATGCATTCTTCTTTTGTTTGAAATTGGGAGTAATTCCATCGAAATTAATAGAGCTCCCCAGCACAAGATGGATGTGAAAGAAGAGCCTGGACCAGAAGTTATAAATTAAGTGTAAGAGAACTTCAGAGAGAGAGATATCTGTGCATTAGGAGGCTATATAAAAATAAAATGTATTCTACTCGACTGGCTGAGAACAAAAATGAATCAAAATATTAATGAATACTGCAGACTAAGAAATAACTTCTGCTTCAGTGCCTCTTTCTGTCTCTCCTTCTTCTGCTAGTTTCACACTCATTGAGATTATTGACAAAACTAGCTGATATGATATACTTTTTCATGCAAGTGATCATGAGAGCCCCTACAGACATAAATTATAACATCTCTGAACCTGGAAGGAAAGAACATACTAAATACTTATATAAAATAAATTCTGAATTGTGACTCTAACTCATTAGAAAGAAACCACAACATTCTAATTAAATGTGTGGGTCTTTTTTTTTTGGCAGATTTCTAAGGTAATTTCAGGTGACTCCATAATTGTATTGTTGTGGTGTATGCCATATATTGTACTCCACTAATAACCAGCACTCATCTCAGTGTGATGGGAATAGGGAAGCATAAAAGACTGTGAATCAGTGCTTCTAAAAATAGCCCCAGCCACCTCCTTCCTCCTCAACAAAAAATATAAAAAGCTGAAAGGAACAAGGCTGATTAGAACAAAGGAGATGTAGCTGAATGAAGAAAAAGGACATTTGCAAAAAAAATCTCTTTTGCCTGCATTAAGAGAAGTGCCCTGTGCTGATTTAATTGTTGGATCAGTGACATTGCAAAAGAAGTCATATAAACCTAGAAAGATGCAAAAAAATACAGTAAATGAGAAAGATTCTTTAGCTAGTATTGATTTTTACAGACAATTTTCTCTGCAATGAACTGCTGTTATCCTCTAAAATTAAAAAACCTGAGAAATGGCTCACATTCCGATATAGTATTTGTAGCTGAAGTTCAGTCTTTTGTCCTATACCCTACTACTGTGGTTTGATTCCTATAGGATATACTGTTACTCTGAAACGAGCTGACTGACTGTTCATGGGAATGGTATGCTCAGAAGACAGTGAAGTTTTAAGTTCCCTATAAATAGTTGTGCATATAACATTACTTTTAGGAGCTTGCACTGTGTGACTGTCTTAAAATACATGATATACCCTTTGACAGACAAAAAACTTTAATTATTTCCTGTTTTATTTTAAGGCTGCAGTTGATTAATCTTTGACATGAATTGATTTTCTTCTTCATATTGCATGAGCATATGCTTCTTCATATAGCAATCAACCTTTGCAATACTTCCACTTCGTTGTGCCTGTGGCCTAATTGCTCACTGGTTACAGACTGAAGCAAGGCGCAGTATTGCACAAGCAGGGTAACAAAACCTGGTTCCCTTTCCCAAGTCAGCTGAAGGGGTTTTTGCTGCAGAGGTTAAATATAGCCACTTCAGTTGGAGGGAGTTTTTATTACTTCTCTGTAGTTCCTCTTGCTGATTTACACCTCAAAATGAGAAAAGAGTAGGAATGCCCCTTTTTACAGAACCTAATTTTATGCCTATTTCAGCAATTTTGAAAATACACCCAAGCAAGCATATTAAACAGAACCTAATTTTCCTGATACTACAGTTGTGTAACCAGTGTGGCACATTTTATTATGTTCAATAACTTCATAAGAATGTTTTGAAGTCCTACCTGACAAGGCCCTTTATGAGTAATGTTTAATCTTAGCAGGCAGAATGACTTTTTGTTCTGCCTGAATTTACAGAAAGGATAATGAAATTAAACACACATGATCGAGAAATGGTGTGGCTGGTCTTCTCAGAGTTTTCACAGATGGTTAGAGAAAAGTTATCTGATCTCTTTTAGATTTGGGAATTGCTAGAAATGCTAGTGTTATATCTTTGTCAGAGTTAATTTGGATAACTGGTTTAACTGAGTGAAAACAAGGTTTAGGACTTCAGTGATCTTCTGAACTATTCAAAAATTTACCCACCCTCTTGTCTGGGGCAATAACGGGGTGCCTGAACCTGAAGGAGTGTACTGGATCATGTTGGATGATGTTGGCTCTGCACAAACTCTCCACCTTCAGAACAAGCAACACTCAAAACTATAAAACTGGGGAACCCAGGTAGTCTAAATCAGAAGCTTTTCAGTGCCCAGTAGTCAAGTTATGGACAAGGCGCAAGAAACATCCCAGATTAACTATCTAGACAAGAAAGATACTAGTACTTTTGGCACTATGCCTTCAAATCACAGATTTTCTTAATTACTAGAATTGTTCTGTGCCACTGCAACGTTAATTGCATCTTCCACTTTCATATAGTAGCCAGTGTTTGTGCTGTTCATTAACTTGGCCATCAAAGTTTATGTGCCAATTTGCAGTCTTCTCTATTATACCCATTTGGTTATACTTTTCAGAAGTGCTGGCGCTTAGGTTAAGCACTGCACCTTATCTACCTTTCATTAACTTAATTTAACAGCAGAAGTCCACAAAAATGCTGCAGTTGCTTGAATCAGTGCTTTGCTCTAATTCTAGTCCCAGCGCCACACTTCAAATATTTCCCTGAAATTAACCTGCCAATGAATGAGCCCAGAGCTTTTCACCATGCTTTCCATGATTGACCATACTGTTTATCCCCTTTTAAATTAACAGACTACCAGTGTCCTCTTTGCAGCTGAAATAAACTCATCCTTGTCAAACCCAAGCACACAGCAACTTTTTTTTAAAATAATGGTCTTATCTTTCAGAGAAATATAACAAATATGTGAAAAGTAGAAGATTCATTGGTAATACTACTCATTTAAAATTAAATAACTCAGACATAACATGGAATAATCAAATCCAGAAATAAATTGACAGAAAACAAAATTATCTGTATTTTTGGAATTTCCTCCAGTTTACTTTTTAGGGGGGAGCACAACCCATTTATTTGAAAAAAAAGATTGTACATAATCACTGAGAATAATCTACTTTGTCAGCACATAGCACCTTTTTAAAACTTAAAAAAGTAGAATGAACTTGTAGTTGGTCTATTTTTTTGAATATTTGCATGCACTTTGTAGTTCTGTTCTGATTTTTCTATCTATGAAATAGGAATAATATTCCTTTGTCTGGTTTTCAGCTGTTGACAACTGTGTTTTATTTGTGACATGACTTTCCTGAGAAAAATTTGGGAGATTTTCCTTCTTCTGAATGGTACAGAAAGAAGTTTTTTAAAAATCAAAAGACAGACATGAGAAAACACTATTTTATTTTATTTTATTTTATTTTATT
>NW_010197927.1:363-755 GCF_000695765.1 Mesitornis unicolor | reverse complement strand
CATGGACAAACCCCCCCGAGCACTGAGTGACCCCCAGGTCCCCATCCACGGTGACGGGGCAGCAGTGGCTGTGCAGCACCCGGAGCCGCTCTGCTCAGCCCAAATCCAGCCCAGGAAACACCCACGACTTTTAATTACGCCGCTAATTAAAGCGGGACCACAGCCCAAAAGCGCTTTGCTGGGAGCAGCGGCGCCTCCGGGGTCAAGGCCCCATTGAACCCGAGGCCGGGAGGTTCAGGGCACGGTTCACAGAGGGTTTTGGTACCACAAAAACCTCACCACCGCT
Organism: Mesitornis unicolor; assembly: GCF_000695765.1. Classification (NCBI taxonomy): domain Eukaryota; kingdom Metazoa; phylum Chordata; class Aves; order Mesitornithiformes; family Mesitornithidae; genus Mesitornis; species Mesitornis unicolor. The sequence goes on along the minus strand of NW_010197927.1, from coordinate 469 downwards.
TGGGCAAGGCCTGCACCAGCCCCAAGACCGCTCAGCGCTGCGGCCTGCGAGCTACACATCAGATTTTAAACTTTCAATGAGGTTTTAAACTTCAAAAGCGAAGGGT
>NW_010197927.1:0-218 GCF_000695765.1 Mesitornis unicolor | reverse complement strand
AGGAGCCACGAGGGAACGCACAGCAGGGTACAGGGACCCCAGAGCATCCACCCCCCGCCCGCGGCACAGCGGCCAACGCTGCGGGAAGACGCCTGCGGTGATAATTAACAGTTGTAATAGTAATAAAATTAATAATGATAATAAAATTGATGATTATAATGGTAATGATACCACCTTGCTACGTGATCTGTGTCCATATCCCCCTGGGTCCCCCCACC
>NW_010197926.1:752-1239 GCF_000695765.1 Mesitornis unicolor | reverse complement strand
CACATCCTTGGTGTCAAGATGAGAAATGACCTGGTCAGACCAAGTAGCAGCTGTGGGACCTCCTGGGGACCTGGCAAGGGGCAAGGGAAGGGCTCTAATAACCCCAGTGGCACAAAAACACAGCCATGTAAAGCAACGTCTGTGATCAGCCCAGGGCTTTCCATTCATCCCTGATTAATCCAGAGGGTTTTGGTCCCCTCTGAGCAGCATCCCAGCATTCACTTACTGGAAGGCTGACCCAGCTTCCCAAGAATTAACCCCATATGCTGTCCCAGCCATGTCCTGGTGTCACCTCAAAGCAGTGACAAACTCGAGAGAGACAGTGATGGGACATAGGGTGTCATGCCCAGGATGGAGGCAGGCAAGGAGGTTGCTGCAGCATCTCTGGGCTCCTTCTGCCATCCCAGCAGGTCACACTGCTGGCGGGGAGATGACAAAGCAGCATCTCAGCTGTCCTGTCCTACATGTCTGCCCCAGCAAGTGGGGC
>NW_010197926.1:0-592 GCF_000695765.1 Mesitornis unicolor | reverse complement strand
ACAGCCGTGGACGGCTTGATGCTGTGGAAGCTGACACGGGTCGGGGAGGTGGGGATGGACAAGGCCCAAGCCACGCGGGTGCAGATCGAGTGCTTGTCCTGCCATCGGTGCCATCGCTTCCGCACAGCTGATCGGACCTGGGGTGCGAGACAGAAGGGGGACATTCAGAGGAGGGGACATTCTGTCACCACGTGGCTGCCCAAAGCTGTTCAGAGGCACCAGCCACCTCATGCTACCAAAACCCTGCTCAGCTCCCCAGGGGCAGGGAGGGTCCCGGGAGCCCCTGTAACCTCTCAGGGCACCCAGCCTTCCTGGATGTGATGCCAGTGAAATGCAGCCCTTGCAGCTGCGAGGAGAGATGAACCCAACTGATGGTGCCTCTGAACACAAAGTGGAATCAAGAGGGTGAAATAAATCTGAGCAGGAGGGCTCTGTGGGAGAGGCAGCATCTCACATGCTGCATCAGATGCTGCCAGCACCCTCCAAGCCCTGTGCAGGGGCAAAGTCTTGGGTTGCGCTTCTGTCTGCTTGCAAAGAAGGGTGCAGACCCCCACCAAGCACCCCCTGTGCTCACCTCGCTGTTCAAGAAGCA
>NW_010197925.1:0-13891 GCF_000695765.1 Mesitornis unicolor | reverse complement strand
ATATACATATATGTATATATAGATGTGGTTAAAATATATATACATATATATATATGTATATGCATGTATACACACATATATATGTATGCATGGGAAAACCCATCAAATACACCCCTATAGTCTTCCTGGCTCTGTTATTTAGCAGCATGAAAAGAAAAAATAAAATAAAACAGTTCAAAACCCAAAGGTGAATTCTGTGCGGCGGGTGCCTTGGAGAATGTTCCTTCCGGAGTCCATCGTCCGTACTGAAAGTGCTGTGCTCTACCGATCCTTCATTTTAGGGTTCATTTGGATTAGTGTATTGTTTTGTTGCTTTTTTTTCTGTCCAGGCGAGAAATCAGGCTCCAGAAACAGGGCTGTTCCCCCTTCCTTTCCGCTGCTCACCGTCTCGGTTTTTCACATCTGTCAGAGAGGAGAAGGAAGGGGAAAAAAAACAAAGAGGAGGGGTTAATGTTGGTGATGGGGGTGCAAGTAGGACAGGGAAGGGAAGGAAGGGAGATGACTGATGTGTTTAAGAGCACATAGTGTTAAGACATGGCATGACGTCACTGGTGGGGTGAAGTGCTGTGCAGATGGGGCAAAAGAGCCGAAAATCTCGACCCTCAAACAGGTCGACAAATTCTATTCCCCCCCGAGCTCACCTCGATGGGGCGGGGAGGGACACTGGTACAGGGGTAGATTTAGGAGCAGAACCAGAGGCTTCCTCACAGACGAGTCGAGTGTCTTGTTTGCACCCTCTCACACCGTGCGCACACAGATACACGCAAACACACAGGAAAACAAGGCTAAGCAATGCATGCAGAAAGACACACTCCCTCAGCTCCCCACCTAGCCTGTTGTTTGGGCGGGAAGCAGCGCAGACAACAAGGGCTTGTGTGGGCAAGGAGGTGACAAGAAAGTGCCTCTTATTCCACGAGCTTCCAGGAGCAGGGGTTAGCACCAGAGAACAGCAGCAGCAGCCTGAAGAAGCAGCCCCAGAAAGGAAAATTTACCCTTCCCTCTAGGGCCCAATTCTAATTCTGCAAGAAAGAGCATGAGGAACTACAGCTTAACCAGCTTTTTATCTGGAAACAGATAAGCTACCCACTTATATGACTCCTTCCTATCTTCCTGGCCAACACAGCACCTCTGGGAACCTCCCTTGGTGTCAATTATCCCACCACAGAGAGGGACCAATAAAAGAAACTAGTAAAGCCCGTTTGCCATCACAACTTCTTTGGAATACTGTTTGGTTTTACTTTGTGACTATTTCTCACCCTTCAAACTCTGTAGGGTAATTTCCAGTTATTCTGGGGTTTGGGAACAGGAGCAGAGGGAAAAGGCCAAAGTTAGGTCTGGTCTCACACTTCGGGGGTTATGCCCACTGGGAGAAGTTTAACTCCAGAAGCTACACTATTCTGGCCCCTCATCCATCAGTGACTTTCCCACTGAAATTACAGCCCCTCCGAAAATTCCTCTGTATACAGAGCAGTTTCCATCGTGCTGGTAGTGCCAATGCCTCTCTGGTTTAGGCACAAAACATTTTCACACCTAAAGGAAGCACTTGCTACTTGTAGCAACCGTAGTCACCTAGCCAATTTCAGGCAGTCAAATGGAGGCAAATGGATGTCTCCTCTTTCAGGATGTAGCCACAGAGGACCCTGGATCTCTCTCTCATCCAGCCACTGCCACTGCAATGCTCTCTTGACATGAGGAACCTCCTAGACCTCTGTGAAAGGGGCCTGAGTTCAAAATCACAGCCCAAGGCTCATTAGCAACCCCAATTCTATGCCTCTCTCTGGACAGGTAGGATGATTCCTCACCAGAGATGCACACTGAGGTCACCAAAGCACTCAGGTGAGAACCAGGAATCAGTTTTCAAATGTCTGTGCCACAGATGGTGCGTGACAGCGAGCACAGCACGGATCTCTGGACAAACACAAACCACACAGGGTCGTTGTGTTTCACACCTGAAATACAGACCTCTGCCTGCCTTCACCTGCAAACAGACTTACTCCTGCTGTATCCCACGTCACGGCCCCAAGTGCAGCCCCTCAATGTACAGCTCTGGCCGAGACATGGACAGGGAGCTGTGAGCACAGTGCAAGGGGACAGGGTGCTCTTCTCGGCTTTTAAGAACAAAGAGGCAAAGGGGAATGTGGGGGAAGCCTTGAGGAAGGCTCCTGGCTTGGCTTTCCTCACTCTGCACACAGCAAAGTATCCACGAGCTGCATAAAAAGGGCTCGGAAGACAGGGGTGGTCAAATCCTGGTCAGCAAAGGATTTGTCTTTGTCCACTAGTATGCTCAGACCTGCATACAGATAATGTACAGAGGGCTACAGACCCTCCCCCTAGCCACCTCAGCAATGTGAACTCCATTATCTTCTTTTACAGGAAAGGATACCATAGACACAAATGCCCTGCCTCTGGGAGCTGTCCCCATCCAAGTCCCAACAGCACATCTGAAACGCACAGCTGCCCTTTGACACAGGGAAACTCTGTCCTCATCTCAGCCAGCCCCTCTGCCCTCTGGCCTACGGAGGACAGAGAAAAGAAGCAATCGTATAGCACTGGTGCGAAGCAAGCTCCCCCCTCTTTCTCTTTCTCCCTCTTTCTCTTTGTGTGTTTCTCTTTCACCCTTCAGGACACAAACCTGCAAGTGCGCTCGTTTAACTCAAGCTGCCTCGACTTGCAACGTGAGTCTGTGAATTTGCAGGAACATTTACAGGTCTGGGGATCTTGTACAAACAAGTGCTTTCTCCTCTCTGAGCAAGGCTCACAGTGACTGCAAAAAGGCAAAAGGAAAGATGTCTAAGCTACAGCGCTTCAGCAGAAAGAAAATACACATGCAACACCCTAAACATCAAAGCAATCCCCTTGCCCCCTCCCACAGTCCCCATGCTGCCCACTGGAGCGTCATGGGCTGATGGGTTTTCCAGCAGCACCCCGGTAGCCCCAGGACAGCACCCCCTTGCATCAGCGTAAAGAGAAAGAAAACAGGCTTTCTGCACAGTATTCACAAATGCTGCATTGGATCCACCGGCACAGGCCAGAGAGAGGAAGAAGGGGGAAGCGAGGATGGTGAGAGGTCCCAACCAGCTATTGATGTACCAATGAGAGGAGCTCTCTGAAGTGGGCTGTTGGAGTAGAAAGAGGCCAGCAGCTAAACGAGTTAAATGCACAGGGTCTCTCCTCCCCTGGAAAACAGCTGGGCTCCAGTATCACATGCTTACCCCTGCAACCAGCACTGCCCTCCTTTCTATAAGCCCCATCCCAACCTTGCCACCTTAGGAGTCTCCTATGGAGGGGTGGTGAATTTACAATGCAGAATTCTGTGAATCACCATCAGAGAGGCAGAGCAAAAGAGACAGAGAGAGGGACAGGGAGAGAGAAGCCACCAAATCCAGCAGAGAAAGAGAGGGGAAAAACCAAAAAAAAAAGAGAGCGAGCTCCCCCAGTTCCCCAGCACCCCCTCCTCAGCTTCCCACCATCCCACCTCTCCTCTCCACCTGGGACTCCATCAGACACGCTCGCACACGTACGCACACACACACATGCACCGCAGGCGCCTGTCGCCAGTCGTCGCAGCAGCAAGGGCACAAGACGAGAGGAGGGGAAAGCAGATGACAGCTGCAACCCAAAGGCGTGGAAAAGAGGTGCAAGGCACTCGCCCACCCGCCTGTGCTCTTGTGCCTCAGGAAAATTGTCACTGCTGATGATTAGAGAGCCAAGCAAGCTAAAGCCACCTTCCCTGAGGTACCCTTTGTGCCAGAGCGGTGCCACCACCAGTGCTGCCCCTGCAGGACCTGCAGCCCACCAGTGACTGGGAGGGGAGGGTGAGATTTTTGAGTGAGCAGTAAGCAGGCAGTTTGGTTTGGGGAGAGGGAGGGAAGAGAGTCTACAAGCAGAGGACACAAACGTACAAGCTGGGTGGTTTGTACCGTCCTTTCTTGCGCTTTCTCTTTTGACCCTTCCCCTTTCCTCGCTTTGATTTTCTGGAAGAAAAACAAAAAAAACAGAGAAAAAGAGAGAGAGAGAAGGAAAGAAAGGGAGAGATAGAGAGAAAACAGAAGAAAACGCAAGGAAGAAGAGGAAAAAAAACACACGGCCATGTGCCTTGCTGGGAGGGGAAAGCACATGAGGACTGGAGTGCAAGTCCCAGGGCTGAAGCACAGATCTCCACCTCGCGCACACATCCACAGGCCCTGCTGTGCTCCTGCCAGCACCGCCACCAGCCAAGCCAGCGCCAGGGGACTCCACAGAGGCCACCTCCAGCAGGGCCACTGCCAGCAGAAGCAATCCAGGAGCTGCTGGAGCCTCGGAGGGGCACCTGCCCCTTTCTGAGAGGGGCAGCGGAGATAGGACAGGGGGTGAGGGGAAGGAACAGAAAGCTTCATGAAAGCGTCACGCAACTGCAGTGAGTGCACACAACTGCTCCAGGTGACAAGCACAGGCGCACACTGACAAGGGGTGACCCGTATTGCCCAGCACCAGGCCTAGGAGAGGGCAGCCGAGCTCCAGCACTTCTGGTGCTAATCCTGCCTTGGGATGGGAGAGAAAGGGGCCTGGCCACAGTCCTTCGCAAGCAAGCAGAGAGGCCTGGTCTAAGCAGCAGTGCTGTGTGGCGGGGCTACCCAGCCCAAAGGCTCTGCTCCCCCACCCCACCTCCTGCTTGTGGTTCAGAGGACCCCAGGAGACCTGGCTGGATGTCTGCTAACGTCCCCTCTGGCAGCCTCCACCCTGAGAGCCAAAGGGGAAAGAGGGAGGCCTGACCTAGTTGTGACACCTAGGAGATAATCAGCAAGAAGCTTTCAGATCTCTCCTCCTTTCCTTCCCTCCCCTCCCCTTCTACATGGATCTGCCACGTGGAAGGCGCTCTTCTGAAAAATTCACCAGTTGCTCCTGACTCTGGGGCAGGAGCAGAGACAGGCAGGCGTGGGCACTAACCGTGGATCTCTGCAGGCCCCTGAGAGCACAGGGAGGGAGGCAGTGAGGCTGGAGCCTGCACTGCTCCTTGAGCCGCAGCAGCGCAGGACCAAGGGAGAGACATGAAAGGAGAAGGCCCCACGGCAAAGCACCAGGGCTTGTCAGGCAAGTGAGCCTCAGCACTGTGGCGGTTCGGCAAAAGCTCCCTTGTGCCCTGGCACAGCCCACCTCAGCCCACCTTGGGAGGGAGCTGTCGAGGGGGCATGGGGGGACAGAAGGGAAAGCACCATAGGTGTTTCTCAGGCCCTGTTCAAGTTGTCTCACTGGAACATGTGGCAGAGCATCAGCTCACTCCCAGCCTCTGCCCTCCATGTCAGGAGTCACAGGGAGGCGCTGAGGGGAGAAAAATTGACCTGAAGGGAGGAGAGGGGCACCAATATAACAGGACTTTCGATCCACCACAAATCAAAGCATGCCAGTCTCTCCAATCCCTTCCCTTCCTTCCCTAGGGAGTGCAGAACCAGCAGAGAGCAGGCAAGGTGCTGTTAGAAGAGGATAGGGAATGCAATGCAGTCTGGGCTGGCTGCTTCACCCACGCCCCATGCTCACCAGAGTCCACACAGCTCCACCTCTCGCACACCTTCAAACCACAGAGCCACGCAGACTGACCGCCACCGACACAGCCCCGCACAGAGAGGAGCGCCGGCTGCATGCAGCACGATGCAGCCAGGAGCAGACCTCCAGGGAAAGGAGGAGAGGCTGGAAGGCAGCAAGAAAAATACAACCACCAGGAGAGCGGTGAAAGAAGTTCTCTCACTCTTCCGCTTGCTCTCTGTCTCTGTTCCAGCCTCATCTCCCAATATTCACCCCCTTCCTCTCTCTCCAACTCCGCACCTCTTAAATGGCAGAGTCAATATCCCAGCCATGCGCAGTCCAGCTGCCCCTCTCACCCAGAGAGGTCACTTTTCTTTCAGTGATGTTCCACATTTTGTGATTTCCCTGCAACTACTGCAGGACGAGAGCTTATTTCTCTACTTTCCACAACCTTTTTTACTTTGGGGAGGAAAGAGAGGGAAGGTTGTGCCTTAACCTCCTTCAAGTCACACCAGAGCAAATCCATCATATTGAAAAAAACTCTCATGAGAGGCTCCACCAAGACCCTGCTGGGGCATCCACTTCCCTTTACATCGTCCTGGGCACCCAACCATCCAAAACCAGCATCACGTCCTGCATGGCATCAGTCCTGCCTCCACCAGGCCTCTATTGCCACCTCTCCACAGAGTCAGCAGAGTTCCTATCCAAGCTGCTGTGAAAGAAGCCAGCAAGTACTCACACAAGCAGCAAGAAAAAAATTAATAATCAAGAAAGGCAGCGATTTGCAGTAACCAGGAACATCCCAGAAAAAGGGAAGGGAGAGTGGGGGCTGCACCTTGAATCCATTCTGGTAGGACACACACGACGGGACTTCCCTGACTCGGGATAAAGCATTAGGAATGACTGCCAGGTGTGGGGTATGAAGGAGGGACTGTCAGATCTGGGTCTCTGTGCCCACCTGGAACGGATTCAGAGTGTCGCCCCATGCACTACCATATGCCATTTCCAAAAACACCTTCTCCAAGTGAGGACCTCCAACCAAAGAAAAGGGTAAGGGGCAGTGGGGAGAGGAAACACCAACCAACCACCAAAAGAGAAAGGAAGAAAGGCTTGTCACTTACTTTTCTTGTTTGTTTTTGACATCTTTCTTTGGTCTGTGGGGGAAGAGAGAACAGAGGCCTCATTAGAAAGAAGCTTACCACACATGCTTCCAGCATTATCCCCAGTTCCCACGGAGCCCAGGAGAGAGCATGTACAGCTGGCATTGCAGGATGCCCACGGCACAAGTTAAGTGGTTCTTCTCAAAGCGTTTGCTTTCCTGTTGCACCTCTCTGGCAGCCAGTGCCAAAAGGCCCCAGGTTGCAGGCTAGCATTGTTCACCTGTGATACCTAGAGATGGCAGAGCCTTGTCAGCAAGAGACCTCTTTTCCCAGGCTCAGCCATCCCACTGCAAACCAACTGAGGAGACTGCAGAAGCCTCTGGCCAACAGTCCCAACCCAATGGCAGAGAAAGAGGAAAGGCTCAGAACAAGTTTATTGCAAGAGGAACCAGTGCTGCTCCATTCTCACCTGCAGTCACATTTACTGTGCTGTAAGAAGCTCATGTGTGCTATGTGCTGACCCTGATGGGGTTTAAGTCTCACGATCTGGAATGAAAGAAACAGAGAGGGTCACTGCCCATTCACTATTTATATTCACAGCTCCAAACCAGCCTGCTGCGTGGCAAAGCACTTGTACCCCAGGTGCTCCTGGGAAGAGCACGGCAGAGTTTGAGCTGGCTTTGAGGCCCCGTTCTCCCAGCCAGGGAAGGCCTTTGATCACAAGCAAGCGGCAGCATCAGGCTCGTGCCAAAGCCCTGTTTGCTAATGCATGCAAGGTGCTAGCACTGGGGGACCGCCTTGGAGACAGGCATGGGAGAGGGCGTAACACCACCATGGCAAGGTTCTCACTAAGCCGTCCCTGGTCAATGCTAGAGAGACAGTAATGGAGCATCCAGCCTGCACTCACACAGAAGCATGCTTCAGACTCACACGAAGGCCCAAAGCAAAATATACCCGGCTCCTTTTCCCGAGGCCACCATTCCTTCCCATCACATCTCACTTTCTCAATGACTCGACACAGCAGTAAAAAATCTGGTGATCTATGCTTAAACAGTCCTGCAGAGCCAGACATTGCCCACTTCCCAACTTCAGGTGGCTCCAGTAAAGTCATATTAGAAGCTATGCAGGTACTGTCACAGTCTCTCAACCCACAGCCTGGCTAGACCACCAGCTCTAGCATTTGCACCAGAGATCTGCTCATGTGACTCTGACCCTTTACACGCATGTGGACATACTAGCCAAAAACCATAACTTAGGCAAGGAATGGTAGGAAGAAAACCATCCTTAGCTGCACCATGCTGGTATGCTCTTGCCCAGGCTGCAGCCCGCAAGTGGAAAAGCAGCATGGGGAACCATGGAGGGCACAGACAGGTTCTCTGCCAGAGTTCAAACACAGCTCACATGACAAGTAAAAAGAGCTTGCTGGTAATCACTTAGTCCTGCATGGCTGTCATCCGTACCCAAGTGTGATGGTAGCACTTACAGTGGCCATTCAAGAGGCTGAGGGTGAGGGAGCTATGGGTTAAGGGTAATGGGCACCAGCAGCATTGTGGCCACAAGCTGGGATCCAGGCTGGCAGACAAGGCAGAGACAAAGCTCTCTAAAGCAGAGTTCACATCTTCCCCATGTGTCCAGCCTTCCCTATCACGGCCATCTCTCTCTTCCAAGGAATGAATTCAGCAGCCTTAAAACAAAGGAGGACGATGCCCAGAGGCAGGAAGGCTTTTCCACTTGACACTGAAGCAGAGTGTTTCTTAGAGCCCCTTTCCACCCTGCTGTGCCAATGCAGCTAATGACCCAAATCCCCTGCTCTGTTGGTAAAGGCTGACCTCACATGCCCTCCAGGAGAGAACTGACAGGCTTTCCCCTTTTGCACTACTCAGCTGCCTTCAGAGCAACAGCTGTGTGGACCCCACTCAGAGCTAAGGTGGAGCGAGGGCCCAAGGAGTATCTCTTTTGGGGTCTCAGGGGTAACGGCATCAACAATGCTGCTTTGCATTCTCTAAGCACAAAGCGCTCCTTTGCAGAAATGCTCTTTTGCGTGCTCCTAGCTACTGTATTTAGGCACTAGGCAAAGTCAGAGTCAAAAAACAGATTCTCCACTTAGCCTTGACTAGATATGGGCAACTCATCTTTTAGCCCTGCATGCTGTAATGCTGGGCACCAGCATCAGGAGAGAGGCGAGCCCTCCTGATCTGACCATCTCCAGTTCCCTGGGGTGGGCTGCCCTTCCTCCAAATTAGCTGGGAGCCGGGACTGGGGTGGCTGTGATGGCTGACTTGCTTTCCTCCACCCAAGCACGCCAGCTTGCAAGCTGGGCCCTCACCTCCATCGTGACGTTGTACACATCCACAGGGACACATTCTAGGCCCTCATCGCCGCAGCAACCCGCACATCTCATCAGAGGCACACAGGATGGCTTGAATATGTACTCCACCTCATCAGGGTACTCCTGGAAAATGTCCACCAGGGTCTCAATTGTCCTGCAGAAGCTGCGTTCGTAGACTTCCAGGAATTTGATAACTAAAAGGAGGAATGGAGGGAATAAGTTAAGGCAAACTTAGCTCAAGAATGTCTAGTGCTTCGCCCCTTAAAATGAGCCAGACAGTTGCAACACATCCACCCTATGCTCTTCACTAGCAATCTTGCAGGCCTCAGTGCTTTGTCCCTGCTTTATACACACGCACAAAAATCAAATGGGGAAGAGAAAGAGATGATCTTTTCCTACTGCTGCTTCAGGGCAGAAGCAAGATAGACAAGAGAGCCTCACTGGCACCATGATGCACCCCACAGGTGTCTTCTCCCCAAACCCCTTCCCCGCTATCCCCCATATGCTCAGATATGCTGCCACTAAGCATATGAGCTCAGTCAAAAAGCACCTGAGGCTGATGTAGATGATCCGTACTATGGATTAAGGCCCTTCACTTGTTTGCCTTTTACCCCCTTTTAAAACAGCCAGTGGATGCCCCAGTGGGTTTTCGAAGACAAGGGGATACAGCTCTCAGTGCAGAGACACTTTTGAGATCAAGCAGAGGGTTCTGAACCATGCACCCCCGTGCCTTCACTCTTCCTGCCAGCTACCCAAAAGCCCATGCAGAACATCCAACTCAACAAGGCACCTCAGAACCACCGCAGCACCTGCTGCAAGTCACAGCCTCCGTGTCTCCGCACCGACCACTTTGCCACACCAAGAAATCAAGCCACCCACTGAAAGACTCAGAGCAAGCCCACAGCATCCCCAGGATTCACGTAGACCCTATACTTGGCTACCGAACCAGAGTAAGCCAGTGTGGGAGGGGGAGCAGGGTGGATTTGCCATCATCCCCTGCCTTCCCTCTGAATGGAGCAAACACAAACTGCTTGCGATCTGCACTGATTTCACAAGCATTTCTCAATGTTTCCCAGTCTCTTGCCAAAGCTTCATTTTGCTGCGTGGTCAAGGGTTGGAGAGATTTAAAGAGATGAGAGATAGGGTAGATAAGTACACATGCACAAAACCCAGCTGCTAGTACAGTTCTGCAAACAGGGAGTACCTGGAGCCCTCCAGGCCTCCCAGCTCTACCAGCACGCAGGCAAACAAGGATGTTTCAAATGAAGCAGAGGATAAGAGTACGCACAAAGAGACAGTACCTGCCCCATGCTGTTATGTGCTATAATGATCTGCCTGTACAGTATGCAGAGTCCTACAGCACCGAGGTTGATAACTCGGAGTGATAAGCGCAAACTGCTTGCATCATGGAAAAAAATGGTCTCCAGTAAGCGTTTCTGAAGTGCCCTGAACTTGTGACAAACTGGCATAAAGGTTACTTTGCCACAAAAATGCAAAAGCTGCAGGGTTTGGAGCTCACAGCCCGCAGTTAACTGTTGAAAGTTAATTCTGGGTCATGCAGAGCTGACAGTGCCACAGCGCTGAGAGTGGACACAAGCAGGGAGGAGCTTCCATCCAGGGAGTTTGAAGTGTCAGACAGCATGAGCAGCTATTAAAAGAGAAAGTGGCTTGTGAAAGGGAAATGCAGCCTGGCAGGCATGGACTGCTTCTTGGTATTCCCTGTCTAGAAGACAGCATGTTTCTGTTCCTTGTTCCTTCCTCTTCCCTCCTCCCCGAACTGAAGTATGCCTCCTGTCTGTTCTCCTATTTTCCCTGCGCTGTCTCCTTCCTCCCGCTCGCCCTTCGGAGTGACCGTAGTCACCGCCTCTGTTCCAGCAAGTCGAACAATTTAATATGTGGGAAATTCTGCAGGCACAATGACAGCCACTGAACTGCACTGTTGATTATTCACACTGTGCCAGCAGAACAGATCTAGGAACTCTCTGAGTAAAGGCAGGGTTCTGGGTAAAAATGCTTGGAGACCGACGTCAATGGGAGGGAGGGAAGAGGAGAGGGAGGGAAAGCGGCAGTTACCTGTGCGGATCAAATGCTGCTCGCCACGGCAGTCTGGGGCATGAACGAGGCAGAAACCGAAACAGAGTAGAAAACCGAAGTGAAACTGATTCACGCCTGCCACACTTTCTAAACGTCTGCACTGCGCAAGCAGCTGGGTTACACCAGAGGATCTGGACAACAGACTGGCGACAGAACAGCACATTCAACTTCTTTTGCAGATGCTTTACTTTCACAGCTGTGCCCCAATGGCTACACTTGAGTTCTGGGACATCTGTCAGGACCAAATCGTTCCCATAAAGAACCTGGGAGTTTTTGCCTTTACTTTAACATACAATCATTTTCCAAAGTCTGAATCAGCCTCTAAAAAGAAAAGAGGAAATCTTTCCCCAGCTGCCAGTCAGAAGATCCTGCCTCAAAAGGTGCAGTGCCTTGATTTCACTGGGCACAGAGCACTTGCACAGAGACTGTGCAATGCTCCACAGTCCATCTGCGCAGTTAGCACCCAAATTTGAGTACATGACTGAGGCACGGTCACCCTCGCATCAAAGCCCTGCCCCTGCTACCGTACCTACAGTTTCTCCTACATACTGGGAGTCATATTCCACACTTTGCTGGGCTGATTCAGCCTGTGCTCCCTTTCCATTGGTTGTGTCGGGACGGAAGAAAGACCTGTCTTTCATGGGGAAACACAGGAAGGTCACTGAAGGACTAACACCACTTGGCCCGCTCCCTTCCTGCAATCTGGGCTTCAGCCCACGTTAAAAGTTAATCCCGCGTTTAACCCACACCCCTACCCTGCAAAACACCTCCAGATTTGAGTCAGAGGTTCTTTGTTGTGAATGGAGGGGGAAGTAAGGTTAAAACCCAGTCAGGACCCACATTAACCCTTCAGGGCAGACAAAGCCACAGCAGCAGGACTAAGGCCAAATCTGGAGCAGCCGAGTGGGAACATGTTAGACTAGAAAAGGAGCAAGTTTATGACCATTTTGCCTCCCTCTCCATCAATGGCTTAGCAGCAATACAGACACACTGTTCTTTTAAAAATAAAAGTGCAGCCACAAGTGCTGTGGTTTCCTTTATTTATACCAGAAAATCTTTTCTCGTGGAGCAAACAAAGAGTGTTTGTCTGACTCCTCTACAACTTCCTGCGCCACAAAACATGTGGAAGGCTCTCTTGAGCACAAAAGGGTAGGGGCTGAAGCTAAAATTACAGTCTCCAACCAGAGTGAGTCCATCCCAAATAAAAACCTGTCGCAGCTCGACATCTCAGAGCAAGCACAAAATAGCCAAAGACACAAAATCACCTTTCACCCCAACCCCAAAACTTCCAAGAGGTTCAGTGGAAGGAACTGCAGGACTGTCCTTATGGCACAGAGGCACTTGTCGTCCACTCTTCACAGAGGAGAAACTGAGGCACTGAGAGATGAACTCCAAGGTCACAGAACAGGAAAGAAGTAGAGCCAGGAAGGTAATGCCAAGAGTCTTGATTTCTAGCTCACAGATACATCTGCATTGCAGAACCAGAAATAGCACCAAGGCAATAGCACCAAAGTCTCACCACTCACATTGCCAGACCAACCTCTCCTGTGATCCCATCAGACTTCTTGTGAGAGGGAATTAAGGGCTGTTTGATTCTTCCCCTCCCCAGGAAGGTAGTCAGACACAACAAATGACACAGATGTGGACACTAGCTCTTTTCTACCAACAGTAGAGGACTAGTTACCACAATAAGCTTCACAGCAGGCTCCATCTTGATCCCTTTGGAGTCACTGAACCTTCTTCTGTTGACTTCAGTAGGACCAAGGGTCAAGCACAACAGGCAGCAGCCTGCCAGCAAATCAGAAATTTTGCCTATGCAAAATGGACACCCATCCTAAACACAGCCTGCTACAAACCTCTGGCAATGCACATGCAGTCCATCACACCAATAAAGTTACAGAAATTGAAACCGAGTGTGACAAAAAAAAGCTAATCTGGGCCCACACTGCTAGAGCCCTCTGCTGACTCCCAGCTGGAATAACGCTGGAGGTCACAACCCATGGGGACCCTTACAAGACCTCGGCCAGACCCTGCCACACAGTGAGTGGTCTGCTCTGCTATGAAGGTTTGGGAAAAAGATGGTCAGGATGGTCTTAAAGCAGCTCATGACTCCCTCAGCCTGAAGGCTCTAAAGTCCACAGCCCTTTTACCCCACTTCCGAACTGAGGACTGCAGACAGAAAGACAACATCCTATAGCTCCACCAGGCAGGTGGCATCTCTAACCTGGGGGCTCCTCTAGTCTACGTTTACTTGCACAAACCAACGGGGCAAAGGACACTGTCACAGCTTGGCCTCTGGGCACCCAGAGGGAAACAGTACGGAGGCACCACCTCACCTCCTCACCAAGCAATGGTCCTGTACAATACCGGCTCTCCAGCAACAAATTAAGCAGAATCCATCAGATCCCACTGCTGTCCTGTGAACCCGCTAAGCCTGCTAGCTCAAACTGGAGTAAAAGGGTGTATTTTTCAAGCCTGGCTCTGTAGAGCGCTTAGCCATACCCTGAATGGAGGTGGAGCCCCGGACCATCAGGAGTCACGACGCCGGAAAATCATCGTTTTTCCCCTCTTTCCCACCAGAGACCTGCCACCTGGCCGTCTGGGGAGAGTCGGGACACTGCTTCGGCCTTTGTTCGGGGATCAGCCCTGGCCACCCAGCCGGGCACAGCCAGCACCGCCGGGGAAGAGGCAGGCGGCGAAGATGACAAATCCCTTCCTACGGCACTGTGGCGAATCCCTTGCAAACTGCTTGCCGCTACTCAGCTCTTTGTGTGCGCGCATGTCGTCTGCACATATATATTTATATATATATATAAATGAGCGTGTGTATGTGCACAAGCGCACGCACGCAGTTTTCCTCGGAGTTGTG
>NW_010197924.1:380-1183 GCF_000695765.1 Mesitornis unicolor | reverse complement strand
GGATGGGGATGGGGATGAGGATGAGGGTGGGGATGAGGATGAGGGTGGGGATGGGGATGGGGATAGGGATGGATGGGGATGGGGATGTCGTTGTTCCTGCCGTACGGGGGGAACAATAACCTCCCCATCCATCCATCAAACGAATCCCGCTTTGACAACCCCCCTGACACAAGATTTTTGGCTCCAGACCCCCCTTTTTGACCCTGGTGCCGTTGCGCATCCGCATCCTGTCCAAGCCTGGATCCCGCTGCTGATTTCCATTTTTATTTGAAGCGCGGGTCAGCCCTCGTGTCGGAAGCGCGTTTCCCCATGGCTGATGCCCTGTCAACCTCCGGCTTTATAAGCAAACCCAAAAAACCCCTCAAAGTGGCAGAGTCAGCAGCTTTGTCCCAGTTTAAGGCTGGCGGATGGGCAAAGTGATGCGGTTGGGGCAATGCCTGTGGGTACCAGGGATGCAGCCGCTCGCTTGGATGCTCCACGCTTCGCCCCTCCACCTCCTCCTGCCCTGTGAGGAGGGGACATTGCTCATCGCCCCCTTACATTGAGTGGGAAGGAAATCAAATCAGCGCCGCTGTGGATAAAAGCCGATGTGGAGCAGAGTCTCCTCGTGTCTGGTTAATGGCTGCGGGCCCGGTAATTGATTTCCTTTCTCCGGGTTATTTTCAGCCGTTTTAGGTGTGCGCAGAAAAGCTCAGCTCCGTAATAACTCCACTGGCTCCAGCAGTGCAGGGGACCAGGCTCAGGGAATTGAGACTGCGGGGGTGGCCCTATCAGGGTGGGGAACGAGGGCTCCTTATGCACAT
>NW_010197924.1:0-269 GCF_000695765.1 Mesitornis unicolor | reverse complement strand
TGGGGGTCCCCTCTTGGGTAGGGGAGCTTCAGCGAGCGTCTGTCTGTCCGTCCACGTGTGGTTTTTAGGCGGCGCGGCGCGCGCGGGTGATTTATTAACGAGGACACGGCAAGGAGAGCGGGGCCGTTATTCCCGGTGTGTCCACATCAGTTGCTGACAGCTCCGCACAATTGAAGCCTCTCATTTAGAGCCTCTGGGCGTCGTTTTTTAAATATCAGCTGTGACACTCAAGGACTCCTCAGGGCACCGTCTCTGCTCCCACGGGGACG
>NW_010197923.1:0-1922 GCF_000695765.1 Mesitornis unicolor | reverse complement strand
CATCCACCAAGCAGGTCACCTCGTCATAAGGCAAGGAGGTATCAGGAGAAAACTCTTCAGTGTCAGCTCAGCCATGTCCTACGGTGAGAAAACAGGGCCACTCCTTCCTTCCTCCCCACCTCACATCCCATTCAAGAAAGTAATAAGGAAATTTAAGCTACCCCTTGTGCTGCAAGATCTGAGCTGTGAGAGTAGGCTGAAGATGGGGTCTTTGATGTCTCTGTACACCCTTACTAATGAAATTCAACTCCCCAGAAAGGCTGGTTAGTAGATCTGAGGGTAAATAACCCAGAACAGAGTTGCTAAGTGGCAGCAAGAAGCAGCAATTCTGAAAAAGACCCACGAGAGCCATGAATGTGGGAACCTCACACAGATCATATCCAGGCCTGGGCACCACATTTCCAAAATCAGTTTGGAAAAGCTGGTGCAGTTCCCTGTCCGAGTCAGCAGGTGACAGCTGGACACGGCGTTTGTCAGGCAGCCCTGGAGCCGCACATCTCACTGCTGGCACAAGTGTTTGCACGGCCGCGCTGCAAACTGGGTCAGGAAAAACAACTTGGGACCCTTCAGATCATCGAGTCCACCACTAAACTGTGTCTCTGAGCACCTCATCTCCCCGTCTTTTAAACCCCTCCAGGGATGGCGACTCCACCACCTCCCTGGGCAGCCCCTTCCAGTGCCTGATAACTCTTTCCATGAAGAAATTTTCCCCCAGATCCAATCTAACCCTTCCTGGTGCAACTTGAGGCCATTTCCTCTCGTCTCATCACTTGTTTCTTGGGAGAAGAGACCAACACCACCTCTCTTCCCCCTCCTTTCAGGAGCTGCAGAGGGGATAAGGTCTCCCCTCACCTCCTCTTCTCCAGTTGACCTCCCCCGCTCCCTCAGCTGCTCCCCATCATTCGGCTGCTCCAGACCCCTCCCCAGCTCCCTTGCCCTTCTCTGCCCATGCCCCAGCCCCTCAATGTCCTTTTTGGGACCCAAAACTGACCCCAGAATGCAAGGAGCGGCCTCAGCAGTGCCCAGCACAGGAGAAGGATCCCTGCCCTGCTCCTGCTGCCCACTCCATTGCTGATACAAGCCAGGATGGCATTGGCCTCTTGGCCACCCAGGCACTCTGCTGGCTCCTGTTCAGCCAAATTTCAACCAACACCCCAAGGTCCTTCTCCTCCAGGTGCTGTCCAGCCACTCCTCCCAACGCCTGCAGCGTCCATGGGGTTGTTGTGACCCAAGTGCAGGACCCAGCACTTGGCCTTGTTGAACCTCATCCAATTGCTGCTTTAGATCATGCAAATTACGGCTGGGATGGGCCCTGTCATCCCCCCTGCATGGTGTGCACTGGCACTTTCAAAACTCCCTGCTGAGATGACTTAAAGAGCTGAATAAGCTGAAAAAGAACCAATTATTTAATAAGTCTCTGAGTTTTGGGTAAACGGTGTTGTGTGATCCCAGGAGCAACCGCACTTTTGCTCAACTCCAACAGGCGTAGAGCCCCAGAGAAGAACCATGGCAGACAGAACCACTCATTTTTGGCATACTTAAACCAAATTATATCACACTATCACCTTGGAATTCCACCTCCCACCTGTTCTGTATGCTACAAGATTAATTTCCTTCCAACGTATGCAGTTCCCGTACAAAAAAAAACACCGCAATTTTTTACCTGGCCAAGGCTGTCGAAGGAAATTGCCCGAATTTAAATGTATTTAATTCTTAAACTCACATGAAGCGCATGGCCTCGCAGTGTCTTGAGTGTTTGTTTGGTGGTCACAACAACCGCATGACTCAGCTGGCATCGGGTTTGTTTTGCTGGTAACAAAACTCTACACATCCTCTTCCTCCTGCACTCCCGTGCGCTTTGTCTTGCACTCTTGTTCTCTCTGTCTTCTTTTCACAGAATCATGGAATCACAGAATATGAGG
>NW_010197922.1:18916-45022 GCF_000695765.1 Mesitornis unicolor | reverse complement strand
GCACTGTGCCCTTGCGGCCAAGAAGGCCAAGAAGGCATCCTCGGGTGTATCAGAAGGGGTATGGTCAGTAGGGCGAGAGAGGTTCTCCTTCCCCTCTGCTCTGCCCTGGTGAAACCGCATTTGGAATATTGTATCCAGTTCTGGGCCCCTCAGTTCAAGAAGGACAGGGAATTGCTTGAAAGAGTCCAGCGCAGAGCCACAAAGATGATCGAGGAAGTGGAGCATCTCCCTTATGAGGAGTGGCTGAGGGAGTTGGGTCTCTTTAGCTTGGAGGAGACTGAGGGGTGACCTCAGTCATGTTTATCAATTTGTAAAGAGCGAGTGTCAGGAGGAAGGAGCCAGGCTCTTTTCCCTGATGTCAAATGATAGGACAAGGGGCAATGGGTGCAAGCTGGAGCATAGGAGGTTCAATCTGAACATGAGGAAAAACTTCTTTACTGTAAGGGTGACAGAGCACTGGGACAGGCTGCCCAGAGAGGTTGTGGAGTCTCCTTCTCTGGAGACATTCAAAACCTGCCTGGACGTGTTCCTGTGCAACCTAGTCTAGGGGATCCTGCTCTGGCACTGGGGTTGGACTGGATGATCTTTCGAGATCCCTTTCAACTCCTAATATTCTGTGATTCTGTGAAATTCTACCTTTAAAGTGTATATATACCTTTGCACCTTAACAACTTCTTTTAACCTGGGAAACCACAACTGGGAAACCTCTCCCACTCTTCGCACTTTTTTTTTTTTACAGAAGTAGAAGAGGAAGAAAGAAGAAAACAGTGACTTCATTGAGATATTTCTTTTAAAATCCATAGAGAAACAGTTTCTCATGTTCTTGGTACGTGCTGAGAATAATTCTGCTTTCACAAAAATGCATGAGGAGAGATGCTATTCTGAATTTAATTCTGACAACCTCGTAAAACTGACCAAAAAAAATGAAAAAGGATTTTTGAGAGGACAAAACTGCAAAGAGATGCTTGGCATATGAACAATAGTCTTTCTTTTTTTGAAAAAAGAAAAAAAAAAAGGAAAAAAGTTCAAAAAATAACTATGTAGCATATTTCTTCCAAAGGTATCTGAAGGAATAAAGTGTGCCAAAATTGTAGTAGGAAATAGAACAGACCATATCAAAGCAAACCAGTGAGTTTATATTGCCTTGAGGAAATTACAGGAAACATAGTGAGGTGAATATAATTCTATCAGAAATCCAATACAAAGAGAAATGTGATGGAGTCAAAAGGAAATACAAGAGTACTTAGGGACAGAGCTAGTAGAACTAAAGCAAAAACATATTTTATTTGTGAAGGAGCAAAGAAAACCCTAAAGAAAAGGGGGTTCTTAATATGTATTTCAGAAAACAGTGAAAGGAAGCTATAAAATCATTATTTAACTGGAAAGAGACTTAAAACAAAGAATTGAGTATATGACAATGGCAGATTTTAATAAACTTCACAAAGGTAAAGAAATCTCAGTCGATTACACCAAACCATCTAGCAAAGTGGAAAAAAAGTCTAGATGTTAAGGAGAGCAAGGATTTCTTAAGAAAAACTGGGTGTATCCTTACATTACGTAACTGAAGAATTAACTGCACTCAAGTCAGAACGGGCTTTGCTTTAGAGGAGCTGAGGAACTCAGCAAAGCAAACCAAAGGGTGAGGCAGCAAGGTGCCAGGGGATGGGAGAAGAGCAAACACAGCGGCAAATTTAAAGTAAGAAGAGAAGAAAGCAGGAACTGAGGAAGTTACAGCCCAGATGCAGCAGCTTTGATAATAGTCCTGAAACACACTACAGAATGTTAAAAGCTACTTTGAATTTGTTAAGAACAGTATCTAGTTTGCTTTTTGAGAACAGCACTGTAGCCAATCTCCTCAATGAATCTTTGATGCTGAATCTTTGATGTTGACACACAAGACATTCTCAGAAACAAAGGCAGTGACCTGGTCCTAACAAATAAACCACAGGAAGAATGAATAAACAACATTCTGGTTGCAAAACTACCCTGAAAAATATTTGTTCAGCTGAGAGGACATTTCAAGCATCATATAGGAAAACGCAGACAAGTTTCGTGCATGATCCAATTTTCAGTAGCAATTTATGGAGTAACATATCAGTAACTCCACCAGACTAACATACATGTGGAGTGACATAAATCCAAAAGAGAATGTCAGTGCTTTCGGAAAGCAGGATTAAAAATGATTTTGACATAAAGGATAAATGGTATAAACTCAATCATTAAACTGAATAAGGAAAAATACAGATGTAAAACACCACTTTGAAAGGGCAACAGTGAAAATACTAACTATGAAGGAAAAGTGATCAGTTTTACTCTGTGACTACTGTAGAAAAGTTACCATCTTAATTTGCAGTGAAGGAGACATAGGATGGCTATCTGGTGAAAAAAATAGAAGAATAACTAAACATTGGAGTAAAACTAGAGAAATCTCTGTCCCTGAAACCTTTTTAAAGAACACCTTAGACCAGCACTCCTCAGAGATTGTCTAGGTATACATGACCCTGCTGGAAGTGACACCTCTGGCAGGGCTGCAGGCCAACTCATTCAGTCCTGGCATGGGAGTAAGCTAACCAAATAGGACATAAGGAACTACTAGACAGCACCTGAGAGACTCTGGACACAGCCCCTAACCTGAGGGAAGCAGACAAAAGTTACATACTCCTACACTGCAGGCACAGCTTCTGGCAGAGAGAAGCACAAAACACAGATTGGTCTCAGTTTCCACTCAGCGATGCCAAGTGGACACTGACTTCAAGGAAGATAAAGATATAATTCCACGGCAAATCCTGAGAAGCATAACTGCTATCTAGGCGGATCTAACAGCATTCCCTCAAGACCATGCTCAGAAGAAAATCAAGTACACATCATCTGCTCTGTCAATCCCCATTCTGAAACGAAAGCTGGGCATGCAATCGCAGAGAATCATGGTGTCCCATCCAGAGAACCACCACCCTACCCAACACCTCGCTCCCCAGTCTTCTGGAGAGCTTAGGAAATCAAGCTGGGAAGGTGAATTGGAGAGCTCTCAGCCCACACTCAATGTGCAGCCAACCTGACTTGTATTATGTTAAACCCTGCAGCAATAACAGACACAGGAGTGAAGAACATGGCCTTCTACACAACAGAGCAACCAAATGTTTGCAGATGGAACTCTCCACCAGAAAGCTCACCTACAAAAGAAAAGGTTTGTAAATCTGCTACTGCATCCAGCCAACACATCGCATCCCAAATCCACATAAATGCTGAACCTGGAGTCACCAAGATCCTAGATGCAAATTTAGCCAATTTCCCAACCCTTAGTGTCCTGCTGCAGTATTAAGTCTTTCATCTTGCCTTTTACTGTAAATGGTAAACAACTTTAAGATTGTTTTCTCATTCACCTCAGCTATAGTTCATCAGGGCACTATTGTTTTAGACCAGCTCACAGTTATCTGTCCTTACCTTAACAGTTTGCTGCTTCACTGAGAACTAACGGCTGCCT
This sequence comes from Mesitornis unicolor, assembly GCF_000695765.1. NCBI lineage: Eukaryota > Metazoa > Chordata > Aves > Mesitornithiformes > Mesitornithidae > Mesitornis > Mesitornis unicolor. The sequence continues at coordinate 41,541 of NW_010197922.1, read as the reverse complement.
GTAACATCAGACTACAGAATCAGAGCTTGCACAATGAGAACTTTCACTGTTGTTTATACCAACATCTTGGTGGTTAACAAAGCAGTAAGCAACTTTAAGTGGCTTTCATCTTACTCTTTGCTATTTGTACACCTTTTTAAAATTTTTATTGCAACTCACCAAAATTTCTCTTTGTTCTTCCAGATTTTTTAAAAAGTTTGAAAACTCATGAAGTGACGCATCTGTAATACAAAATCAGAAGAAAAGTTCAATCATGTTGCAGGACAGTATGGCAAAAATATAGCCATTTACAGTCTTTTCTTACCTACCTATGTATCTTTCATCATCTGTCTCTGCATCACCAATGAATTCAAATTTAAAGTCTCTCAGAGAATGGGCAAATTTTCTCTGGGCTGCTGAAAGGTCTGCAAAAAAAAATAATAAATCACAGCTTGAAGGTTAGAGAATAACTTTAAGAAGACTGGAAAATCCTCCTACATCTAGAATAATCAACTTTTACAAGAAGATCTTAACACAGGTCTGTCTAAGGACATTACAAGACATCAAAAATTGCCTAACACTCTTCTGATTTCATCTGCGCATTTGTCACACCGATATTTTTATACAAGGCTATGTAGTAGAAAGCAAGTGTGATCATGTGTACAGTATAAAACCTATTCTGATGCTTCACTATACCACAATTGAGGGCACAGGCCATACAAACAGATCTGTAACTACAGAAGTTTAAGGCACAGCACTCAGTAAGTTGTGCCAGTTGTCTTACTCTGCTAACCTCAATTCACTAGTATATTTGCCAGCACCTTAGGATTTTCTATATACTGTACATAGATAGCTCTGTTAGTGAAACCTTTATATGTAAACCAAATTTAAAAGAACTGTTGCACTGGAACTAGAAATTCCATAGAGTTAAACAATGCCAAAAGTTAGTTAAGTTAAATGCACAGCAGTCAAATTACTTTTGTAAAATAATTGTTTTGTTATATTCCTAAAACATTTTCTTCAACCTATTTTTTACCTATTAGTGTTTGACAATTTGAGGTCAGAGTGCTGCACTCTTACATCTCTCAAGAAGTAACCAGACCCTACGCTTAGGTACAATTTAATCAGTAGCAGATTCTGTGATTATAAACCCTTGTTAAGATTTATACAGCTGTAAATAAGCAGTGTACACACACTTTTCTGTTGTGCTGACATATGCAGGTTGGGAATGTCATGAGTTCTGGAAGGAAGGAATTGCCTAATAGAAAAAAAGAATGTGTGTCTGGTACACTCTTACCCAGCAGTAAAGCTTTTACTCAAGATTTTTGTTGCTAGCCAAGGCTAAGGACAATTTGAAATATTTGGTTAATCTATAATCTTTTTCTTATCACATGCAGCTCTGAAGGGCTAAGAACAACTCTTCTAATGGACCAGCTAAGCATTTTGTTCTTTAATATTAACTGGAGCTAAAAGACTACAAGCTTAGGGGATTTTTATTGTTCTTGTTTTGTGTAGTTTTTTTTCATACAAATTTATGACAGGTCTGGCATCCAACACATCGCATGTTTTATTATGTGCCTTAGTCAAGTACAACCTTGACATACAACACCGCAATGAAAGTTCACTTCAACCACTTAAAAGGATAAGTCACAAGTACTCTGCAAACAGCAAGACACAACCCAAAATGAGAAAACAGAAATGTTTTCTGTTCCTTGCCTTTCCACATTCCTTTTCTTTTCACCCATTTCTCATTCGTCCTTTCCTCACCTATTGCACAACAGTGCCATTCCCTGTGGTGCCAGGTACACGTCTCCCTTTTGCAACTGCTTCTAAAGCCTGTACATGCTCCCTTCAACCCATGGAGCAGCAGGATGCTGCATGGGGTTAGAGAAAGAAGGATAAGAAGGCTGAAGGAAAAAGCAACATAATTCCCATGCAAAAGGAAACACGAGTATCTTAACTCAAGTGTACTGTAGTCTAAAAAGCTGTTGAAAAAGTGGACAGCAAAAGAAACAGGTTCTGCCAGCTGTGAAAGACTTAAAAATATAAAGTAATAAGTTTCTTAAACATCTAATGTTATGCTTACACGTGAAACAGTTCACAATACAGGGCTGAAAAAAGTTTATTTATGGGAGAATAGGTCCAACAACACACACTCGCCCAAACTTACTTAAATTTTCTTGAATCTGATAATTCCCTACTAAAACCCTCTCATATGACAGCTTGCCCCATGCTAGAGGAAGGAATTGTTTATTATGTTTTCCCCTGCTTGCAGAGGTACATTCAAATAATGTTGAGCAAAGCACTTACTAAGATAAAGCACACAGCACCTCATGGGTGCACCACACCCCTTCCCAGGCTGAAAGGGTACTAAAACACTGAAGTGGGCTATAAGCTTTGATCAGCCTTTCTAGAGCAGTGTGAAACCACCTCCTGCATGGCTGTGTGTCCCATCTCTCCACCAAAACCCACCCCTCTGGTGACAGCTGACAGCAGACAGAGCCTGTGTCCACAACCCTGACTCCTTCAGTGCAAAGTTCAACATCTTTGGTCAAGCTGAGAAGGGGCTGAATCAAACCACTGACCTTCTTCACTGGATCAGAAAGCCACATTCATGCATTTCTCTTTTATTAAATCTGCTAAGGGACTGGAAATTAGTGACCAAAGAGCTGAGGAGGTGGTTGGGAGCAGTACACGCCAAAGGTAGATTTGCAGAGTTCCTGTGCTGAAGTCATGAAGGCATGCTAACCTTTTGCAACGTCTTTCCACAAATCATCTCTGAAGAGTTTAAGAGCTGATCCAGAAAATTTTTGAAAGTATCAGGGGTCAGGGGAGAGGCTGAGGGTTTGAGACACAGAATAATGACCCGGATAATCTGGGTATTGAACCAATGCCTAGAAGAAAACACAATAAAATAGGAAGAGATTTTCTGACAGATTTTAAGAACTTGGCACTTTCAACAAATGTGAGCATTAACTGGAGCAAAGTAAAAACCAATTATATGTTGCAAACTGTAAGTGGGAAGAAACAAACCTCCCTCCTGCACGTCTTTGCTTCAGACTGCTGCAATGATCAGAGTCCTAACTGTTGTCAAAATAAAGACACTCCTAATCTTGCTTAGTCAGCAGATATTAATTCCAAGATTCAGCCTCCAATGTTTATATATCATCCTCAGTCTTTTATTTTGGCTAAATTTACATTTAAGGACACATTCTGCTTTCATTTCCTGCACCAGAGTAGCACTGGTCTAACATAAAATGAGCACCTTGCCAGGCAGAACCACTGGTGCTCAGCCATTCACCCAAATGGAAGAGCTTCTGGTCTGCCTCTTGGTAAACGAAAGAAACCAATACTGAGTATCAAGTAGAGATGGCGGAAAACTTTCTCAAAAGGCCAGAGCAAGAATATTGAACTTATTCTGCTACAGCACAGGAAAAATTAGGAGGATGGTGGCTAGACTCAAAAAACAGCATAGCTCTGTGTTGGGTTTCCTTGCTACCTGACAAAGCATGGCCAGAGGGAGACACCTGAGACTGTCTGCAGTCAAACCATCCACTGTGGGGCCAACAGCATGAAACTGCTCCAGCCTTCACCCTGATAAATTCCACACATCCTACAGTACAGACACGGGTGTTCACATAATTAAAAGCATTCATCAAACTCTATAGAAACAAAATAGATGCTGACATCATCACAAGTACTATACTCTCTTGCTCTTGTGGTACGATCTAAATGCTGAGCATTGTTGCTTAAGTTAGAAGTTTAATCAATGTAACTTGGCTCTCTTCCATCCTGTGTCCGAAGACCCTCACTACAGCAAAATTATTCGGCCACCACTGACAAACATACCCCAGTACTGTTCCACATCAGCAGTAGAGCTTGCAAGGCCAGTATGTGCTATATAACAGTCCGTAAACATACATGGATTTCAGCTACGTACATTAGAATAAAAGGGTACACATGTATGATACGTTATCAAATAGCAAACGAGTTATGCTGATTATCAGAATAATGCTGTAGCCTACTAAAAAAACACAGTGAGAATTTAGGAGGCCAGAAAGCTAATATTTTATTCTCTTTAATTTTTACATTCTGCACAGTAACACCAGAAAGAAAGATACAGGAAGCAGTAATAGAGTTGCTGCTTGTTGAAAGTTCCTGCTATCATTTAACAGGATAAACAGGGCATTCAGATCAAAGAGTGTTTAAATATCAACCAAATACTAGCATTCTTTCCCAAATAAAATGTAATCCTAGCAAACCCATAAGGTGGAGTCATTTCAAAGACTCACCTTCTCAAAACACTAAAAGAAACCAAGCATCTGCTAAATGTTTTGACCAAAAGACTGATGAGAAAGACAGATGCATTTCCAAACAGAGAAAGGAGGGACATAAAGACACCAGTGCATTTCAATTTCGCTCTTTGTTAAAGTCCCTATCAGTACACTGCATTTCTTTCATATTTGAATGCAATTACTTTAAAACACACCAGAAGAAATGGGAGCAACCACCAGCTCCCTCATTTTGCTCTGAAACCCCTTGGTAACAAGCGCTCCCCTCAGCTTGTCCTGCACTGGACACACTGCCAGTGCCCCACACAAATACCTTTATATTTTTCCATTTGAACACAGAGGAAAATATTTTTGCTCCTTATCTAAGCTGAGCCAACACGACACCATTAGTTGCTAGGTGGTGGCCAGCCCTCTCTTTACAGCACCAGACTCCAGTTGCTCCTGTTGCTCTAGGGTCAGTACTAACTTCAGTATTAGCCACCTAAACTAAAACTCTTGCCCAAAGTAAGACAGTATTGGCTATCTTAGGCCTCTTTTGCATGTCAGGAGAATTATGTGCTTGCAACAGCCCTTTTAATTAGTGTTAATCTTTTTCTACAGCAAAATATGGATTTCTATATCCAGCTTCACCTGTACTGTATCACGATGAGTCTTTAAAAACAATTGGAATTACATCACCACTCCTCATCCCTAACTACCAAAGCTTATTGACACTAACATATATGCTTGAGGAATAACATTTCTAGCAGCTTTATTCAACATGGGTTAAAACTGCTCTGATCTCATTCAACAACACTCTCCTCAAAAACCTTAACAAATGCTTAGATTTAACTACCAAGCTCATCTTCAAGCTACGTTTCTCCATTAAGGACTATTATTAGACTTCTCGTAGGCCAAGATCAGGCAAAGTACACACTGTGGTGAAACAGGCAAGGACAAACTGAGCAAGAGACAGCCTCTGCCCTCACTTCTTCCCAGGTATAACCTCACTGGCAAGAGCCATGGAAGCAGCTTCTGAGGAATAAAGTACCTAAAACAGCCTGTCCAAGAGCTGCAATATGGTCTTGTATGATGCTTTGTACAAAACAAAAGTGACTCTGTGTTCCCTTCAGCAAGGTGAACAGTGAAACTAATATAATCCACAGCACTGAGAACATGAACATGATTTAGTTATTACCTTAGTAAGGTGGATAAACAGGATTTACTTATCAACTTAGCCAGATGCAAGCCACGTGGCAGATTCTAAAGAGTAGTAACACATTCCAACTCCCTAAAACCAAATAAACTTTTTACTACTTATTATATCTGATAAGTATATTCAAAGAATCCTCAAAACAGAAAAAATTACAATAAAGCTAAAATACAAAATTATTCATTCCCCTTCAAAACCAGAACAGAAATCAAGTTCAAAGACTACAAGGTTTTTGGAGTCCAGTTTTGACAATGTCACGTTACCCATGGCACCACACGAATTTCTGAAAGCTCCGCAAATTCAGGTATGAGCATTAAAACTTCTTAATGACTTGTCAAGTTCCCCCACCCTCACCACTATAATACAGTGTATTTAGACCATCCCACTCCTTTAAAACAAATAAGAAAAACCTTTTCAGACACAGCTCCCCTGTGTCCAGCAGTCGACAGCTTCACACCCTCTGCACTCATTTGGTCCACTCTGAGACAAATCTTTACCACTTATACCAACAATATGATGTGTTTTACTATTTACGAAAAACCCTCAGAAATTTGGCATCAGAATGAAGCTATGTGTGCACACAAATGAGGGCTCAAATTTTCAAAATACAACAAAAAAGAGAAAGAACTAGCAAAGAGCACCAGCAATATTTTAGGAAAATATTTTCAATTTTAACATGGAGGGGGTTTCGTTACCAAATTAAAAAAAAAAATCACAACAACTTTGCATTTCAGAATCAAACAGAAAAAGGGAAACTGCAGGAATAAAATGAAAATCAAACAACGCCAAGGTAATTTATATATAAATACAAGAAATTGTTAATAATTTTAGCAATCTTAATCTCTAACAGAATTTTCTTTTTAACTCATCACAGATAGGAATTGATATCATTCTTCTCTTACACTAGAAGTCCAAATTTTTTCATGACTCAAATCTAAGAAAAAGAGAGAAAAGCGAATACTGGGGCAATGAATATCATTCTTCAGAACAGTGTCCCTGTTAGGAACTGACTGGTCTTAAATGTTTCTTCCAGTGCTTGACATTATCTGTTACCAGTTCTAGTGCATGCTGGGGTCATTAATTATGGCATAATTGTGTGACAAGTGAAATAGGCTATTTAGCCTGAAGGAATCACACGTAAATGGCATGACAAAGATATTCTAATGTCCTATTCTTAAGGACATTCTATTAATGTCCTTAATTCTTAAGAAGTGGGGAGAAATCTTGCAAAAATTGGGTGCTTTATTTCACAGGTTATTACTACCATATTTTATGATTTTCCTTCTTTCAAATGCATAATCTTGTAGTCCAAATGTCACTATTCTCCACAGCAATCAAAACAGACTAAGTCAAGAAAGCTTCCAGATTTTAGTAGACTCCTGTTGTTATAGATATGCAAATAACACCATAACCTCCAATCACTGTTTTCTCCTATAGAAAGTGTGCAGCATAGTAACATAAAACACATATCATCATATCTACCCTCTCTGGTTCTCCAACTTTTACCAGTGAAAACACAATTCATTTCTCCTCTTTCTCCTCTTGCAAGTACAAGGGTTCAATCTCCCTATTCCCCCACATCATGAAACAACCAATTAACACTTTAATAATCGTATGTGCAATATCACAAAGTGGCATCTTGTGCAGGTATGAGCAAGTTTCCAAATGATGCTGGCAGTGTCCATCCGCTGCACCACACCTTCATGAGCTCTGGCTATTTGCTTTTTTAGCTTTTTTTGGCATCAGCAAGGCAGCCTTATTCCACTCTGCCAAGGGCATTTTCCTCTTAGCATCACAGGCGTGATGGCACACCTGGGATCTCAGTGGAGATTAAGGCTCTCCTAGGGCTCTTACGAAAAAGTGCTCAGATAGTGACTCAATCTCGCAGTTCTGCTCTTCAGAAACACTGCGTAAGTAACAATTAATTAAAAAAAAAAAAAGACAAGCTGCATCCCTGGCCCTGAAAGCTGTCCAATCACTGCTTCAGGGGTGGAGAAACATTCCTGCAACCACCCTAACCTAAGGCCTGTAGCCTAAAAACTCTGCTGAAGGGTCAGGCAAATGGGATGGAAGTTACTGGAGAGTGCCACAAAGATAACTTGTCTTCAAAGGAATCATAACCAGCTCCCTGATCCTTGCAACCTCCATGTCTCTGACAACAAAACAGACCAAAAGAAGTAGTAAATTAAAAAGCAAGCACTAAGAAAAACAAATTTGCAATGCAGAAAATGATGACAGCATTCCACCAAGTTAAAAAAACCCCTAGCATTTCAGGATTTGCTGCAAAGGTTTCTCAATAAGAAACAAAAATATGGTAGCAAGATGGACATCAATGTTATGCATATGATCTGCTCCCAAAAGAAAACTGCATCAATCCAGCAGCAACAGTTTGAATACACAATACCAAAATGGTTCCACCATCAAAGCTTTCACTTGTAAAACTTTCTACATCGCCTTCAGCTCTGTAAGTTGCACAGACCTAGGGCCTGTCCTCCAAAAGTGACTTAGCTAGAAACCGTGAGATGAAAATACTCCTTTTCAGACCTCAGGATTTTACTATTATTAAAGTAAAGATATATGAATTCAGAAGGTGAGATTACATTTATATTAGCAAATTGTCTAGCAGAAATTTAAAATTGACTTAAGTCTTTTATAAAGCAACTCTGATTGCTAAATGGAACATAAGTTTCCAGATGTTGTATTCTTAAATTCAAATTCCTGCCAAACACTACAGATTTGAAGGCCCTCCGGAATTTATACACAATTTCTTTACTCATATTTATTCTGTAGGATGACTGTGTTCCTGTTTCACAAACCATTTATATCCTAAATGAAGCTACTGATGTCTCAAAGACACTTTGCAAACAAGCAAGGGTGTTCAGTAGCAAGTAAATCAGAAGGCCATACTCCTTAAGGGCTAAAAATTGTGCTAGATAACTGAAAACATGCTCCTCAACTGGGATTCTCTGTAAAAGAAATAAGACAGTTTCAGAAAGAAATGTGTTTATTGCACAGATACTTACTCAACTTCAGCATTCTGAATGGTTTAATTCTGAAGTATTGCTTTCTTTCCCAGACTTATTTACCACACAATAACTATAATGTTTACATAAAACAGAATATATTATGTTGAAATATTATTTTGATTACAAAAGAAAAGACCAATTCACTGTCAGGTAGAAGCTCAATTTTGCCATTACATTCTCCAGCGCACAAAAAAGAGTTTTATGGTTGGAGGGCAAGCTCACGTAATCAAATCTATACTCTGAATATGGACAATGTAGCATTAACCCCTCACAGCTCATCTTAAATGAAATATTCTCTGAATTCAGAGCACTTGACTTTTCAAAATCCAAACACCTAACAGGACAGATCTTCCTAATTTCTGCAGTCATCAAAATTCCCTCACAGCAGCCAGGTGAAGTTGTGACATCGACACAGCAGGAGGACCTAACTCATCACGAGGACCTGACCCATCACCAGGACACAGAGATTTCCTCCTTCCAAGAAACAGCACTGACTTTGTTATCTGCAGTCTGCTGCCTTAGAAAGCACACGTGTGACCGAAATCTGATGGGGCTGAGAAAGACAGAGTACAGCTCAGCCTAGGATGGGAGGTCACAGCAACCACACCAGTTCACAGGTTTTTCACATGCTGCATCTGCTGCCATTGAGCACAATCATCATCTAGGAGCATTCACATCCAATAACTAGACTTGGCAAGATCTTTTTTTTTCTCCACAGCAGCAAAAAAAGAAAGAAAAGAAAAAGAAACAAACAAACAAAATGCCCCCAAAAAACCAAAATAACCTTTCCCCACAGTTTGTAGCTAAATTAATCCTGAACAGGATTTCATGCACTAAAGGCCTTTTTCCAGACAGAGCTCTCTGCCCGCTTAGTTCCAGACATCTGCAAACAAAGTGTGAGCGCTTTTCACCAGGTCAGAAGAAAACTCCATAACGGGAAGTGTCAGGGAGCCAAAATTCAGTGAGCTGGTAACCACCTCCCTAACCAATGACTAGAGCAAGTATTTTTATCATCTTTAAAAGCACGTGCTGTTCAGCTGAAGCTGTATATCAAGTCTGAAGAAATGTCAAAGTTAAACGTGAAAACCTTTGCAAGAAAAAAATAAAAAGTAAAGCATCATTCACAGTTTCTCTCTTCAAAATGGCAGGTATCTCAAAACATTGTCACTTGCATGGAATTTCTGGAATGAAATTATTTATTAAAAGGTGAGAGCATGAGTGCATTTTGGAAAATACTTGACAGTTTAGTCAAATCCAAATTCAAAATGCAGAGGAATTCTGGCAAGATTTGCGTTAAACTCCTTTTATAGAGGTACACGCTTCTTTGTCCACCGTAGGCAAGTCTGGGTGAATCTTCAGGATGGGATGTCCACAAGAGGCCCCTCAAGAGGGAAGAGTTCAGGAATAACTTTGCTGTAGCTAAATACAGAAGTGAAATTAATCCAAGTTTTGACAGAGGAACAGCTGGCAGCAGCTGTGGTACAGAGGACAGCCTGTCCGTACGTCATGCACAGTTTCCCAAAGAAACACCACACAGCACAGCAGTTCGTAGCTAAACTGGATGCCCAAATTAAAAAAAGGTTTTACTACACACTTTTTCAAAACTGCCAAATGGGGATTTTACGTGTAAAGCGTCACAACAGTTGCGTGTCAAAAGGAAATCTTTCTGATAGCTCTCACATGATCTTGTTAAACCGTATTAAAACCGAAGCTTCTAATTAGGTCAAATCAAAACCATATATACACACCACAGAATATTTCAACATCTGTATGCTGAATATAGTAAATAAATAAAACCAGGAGAAAGCACTGAAATATATGGAATGTGAAAGTGAAGGATGAGCTTCCCACTCCCCTTTATCTCCTCTCACTGTTGCTCTTTTCAAGTTGTTGCTAGAGGAAGCTGTGACGCTCCAGGATCTTTTCATTTATCAGCTCTTCTGATTATTGCAGTTTATTTGGCTGGGCAGAAGAATAAATACAATTATTGCTCCTGTCATCAATAACTGCTAGCAGAGCTTGCCAGGAAATATTTAAATAAATATTCAACTATGTAGTATAGTGTATGCCAAAAGAGAAACTTCACTCACCTCTGGTCTGGATAGCTGTGCAATATTTGAATTCCATATGCAAAGAAATCCCGTAATCCTTCTGTCAGTTTGAGATCAGGAATTTTACAAGAGGCCAATAAATCAAATGTAGGGTATTACTATCTATGTAAAAGAGACACACAATCAAACTTAGTAGCTCTGAATAGAAAAACATCTTTGGCCTTAAAGTTACTGGCACACAAACACGTGAACATCTCATTGCTGTGGGATTTCAGTACATTTCTCCAATCTGGGTATCAGTGGCAACTGGTTCCCAAATCAAAGATCACTAAATGATCAAAAACCAAATCAACTGAATAAAAGCAATTTAGAACAGTCAAGAGCAACCACCATATCCTCACCAGAAGCACAAGGCACGAAAGAAGCATCTTGCAACCCTACACAGCTACCAACATAACCTAGGAAACAAAGGCATTTTTTCAGTCTTCTACACAACTCTGGTATTTCATTCTGTTTTCAAACAAAAGGAAGACTTATGGTACATAACACAGTAAGAATCTTGTTTAGATTACTTACATCCTTTTTGCTTTGACACAAGAATTAACTTACATTTACTATTTCAGTTTTAGACAAAAATCAAGCTGGCTTTGTTGCTAAATGAGGGTAATGTGTGTGATTTGAGAGGGAAAGTACTAGCTTATGTGACTTTTTTCATTTTTCCATAACTTAACTGTTTCAGCTGCATTACTATTCACTCTCCATTTCTGACATAAGGTGTTCTCAAAAGAGATAAGAAAAAGCACTTTCTTGCATAAGTCGAGTAATACTGCAAAAATCGATGCACAATTGCCCTGAGAAACCACTCTGTATTTCCTGCACTGGAAGTGGTTATTCGCACCACTCTGATGATATGAGGAACATGCTTAAGGGTTACACACTTCATATAATAGAGCAGGAGTACAGAAGATCAGTACATGCTTCAGTAGTGTTTCACTGATGGAGCTGAGGAAAACAGAGTGAGCCAGCATTTCCAAAGAGAAAATTTTGTTTCATAAAATGTTTGAACTTTTGAAGTTTTTGTTACCATTCCTGGAGCTGAGGCACTACCAAGCTTCACAGAATTTGTTTATAAAACAGACAGTATACATTTTTGCTTCGTCTTTCTTCCCTGGACCCTCCAACAATGGTTTATATTCACGTATTTTCCATGCTTACCATCTGACAAAGGATCCACAACTCTGCCTTGCTAGCCCAGACATATACAGCATCTTCAGAGCTCTAACTGCGTGTGTCAGAGCAAGTGACGAGCGGACAAAAGGGGAGCAGAAGCCTAAAGCTGACCAACGACTGATCACAAATGTTGTCAAATTAAAAATCTACCTATGGGTTCCCCTCTCTAAAACAAGACAAAATGAACAAAAAATAAACAAAACAGTAACATTCTACCAGCCTAATAGCACAAATGAGCCATTTGGACAGTGATTATGTACGATTTTATATGTACGATACTCACAGAAGAACCCTAGATTTCAAGGACATTGTCTTAAATTACTGCAATACAAATAAAGGATGACAAATGATGCAGCAATCTGAAGAAAATGCTTCAGGTTTCACTAGTGAATATCTGTACAACACAGGAAGGGAGTTACGCACAGCATTCACACTTACATACACAGAATTGCTCTATGGAGGGAAAAACCAAATCACTTAAAATCAGCTTAAAAGAATAAAGAAGTTATGCCACACCTTCTATGATAGTTATCTTGCAAGAGGATAACACGAGAACTCTAGCAACAAATTCACCAGGACAAATGCTAGATAGAAAGCAAATCAAAATGACAAGACACTTAAGGGTTATTCTCAGTAGGCAGAAGAAAGACCGCAGTTTTGACAACAGTGAAAACCCCAAACCAGTGCTGAGAATAAGCAGGGGACTGGTCCTCAACACTTCCTAATGTCATAAGCTCAGCAGCGCATAGCAAGCCCCTTCACAGGTAGCTGAGGCTCGCCAGGGAGATGGGCTCTGAGAAGAAATGTCACCTCACTTTGCTTGGTACCCAGCATAAAGCCTGGCATCTCACCCTGCTGAAGGGAGAGGGCACTCACTGCCCTTCCACGAGACCCTACCAGACATACGTTGTACCTCAACAGTGCCTTTAAACCAGCATAGGGAAAGGAGCACCACAGCATGGCACCCATTCAGATACATGGTTCCTGTGCTGCTCAGAGCAGTGACCAAAATGATGCTACATCTGCTAGGCCAGTAAAGAGCAGCAGAAAAACAGCTGCTGCCATTTATTAGCAGGATCAGAACTGCACCATTGCTAAGTCAGTCTGCAGCTTTTTGTCTCAAGGGGATGTACAAGTAGCTACTGTCAGGCCCTATCACCTTGAAGAATTTACAGACAAAAATTATCTACTCCTTTTCTTCACATTCCCAGTACCATGCAGACCAGATTTGTCTGTTTACCAAAACTCATCACCTGAAACCTTATGCTGAAATTATTACTACTGTATGCCATGCAGCCAGCAGTATATGCTTTAGTACCCCAAATGCAGTATTTATTATGGTTATCAAGGAAACAATAAAATATCCCATGCTGAACATACTTTGCAGCATTATACTATATTATATTAGTGCACCAGCACTTCATGAGGTTTTGAGATTAAAAAAAAAATACAGAGAACTGACAATTCCTTCTCTCTGACATCTTAGGAGAATTCACAAAATCTATTATCCAACTGGGCACAGACAGCATTGGGGATAAAAGAGTGGTCTGTCTGGCTGCAGGCTGACAGCTGAATATTCATCAGCAGCATATGGTAATCATTCAAGTTGAGACTGCAGGATAAACACTGCATGTCTGTCATTCTGCACTCCAGCTGTACTGGCTCTATAGCTCCAGCTTTAGCACTCACTCATACAAATATCCTAGCTGCTCACAAAACTTTAAATGTGCATGCCTTGTAAATCTGATTATTTACTCACACATCAAGCTTGGAAGCAAGCAGAAAACAACCAAGATGAGAGAAGAAAGGAGAGTAATTAACTAACCAACCCTGACAACAAACAAATAAATTTGAAAAAAGGCACCAAACGTGGAATATTATGACAACTGTGGGGTGTAATTGCCTGACTAGGTTTAAACTTTACCAGGCCAATAGGGAAGTCTGAGTAGTTGTCCTCTGTCCCGCTGTCTGGCCTCCCATACATTAAAAAAAAAAAAATTAAAATCATCACTCAACTTACCCAACTGGCATGTGGTTCACCTCAGTTTACGCATTTAGAGTACAAAGTCAACAAGAAAACAATTTTCTTGGCAGACACTTCAGTGAAAAGAACTCTTTTGGAAACTGTATTAAAAATAACAACCACATTTTAAAAATTAGTTTTCTGTAGATCTCATCAAAGAGATGGTGCTTAAATACTCCTCAATCTCTAGTTTGAGGCAAATCAACAGATTCAGTCCCAAGTGACCAGTCTGTACCTTTTGAAAAGGAAATGTAGGTGATAAGACTGCTACATGGAAATCTCTGCAAAGAAAGAATTCATAGGCTGTTAAAGAAAAATAAGTCTTTTTAACAAAACAAAACAAAACAAAACACAGCTTTTTTCAGTATATTACAGGCCTTTACAAAAATAAACGCTTTGTTTTTAAAAGCAAAATCACTCTGAGTCACAGATTTTTAAGTTTCTAGAGGAAAAAGGATTAGTGGGGCACACTGACCACACACCAGGAATCTACAATCCAGAAATCTCGGTATAACAGTAGTAGGATCATGGGGCTCTCTGTGCCAAAGAGAAGCAGCAGAAAACCCTAACCTAGCAAAGCCATATTTAAGATAAACTTCAAGGACTTGAACTACAACACCTATGCTGGGCCACTCCAGTTATTGTATGCTTCCGTGACAATTTGCAGCCTCTCTGTTTTAGGAAGATGGATTTTATTTCTCTATTCTTAGTATCTTATTTCAAGGATAAAAAATTAGATGGGAGAATATAATTTAAAATAAACTAGAAATTAGCCTGGATGGTAGCAGAAATCCCTTCCTCCTTTTTTAAAGCTCTCTAATTAGCACAAATGACAAGAATGGTCATAGAGGCAGAGCAGGATATATCCTCCTGAAAGTATGTGCAAGTACATAAAGAAGACTGGTCAGTGTTGCTACAGAGTTACATATAAAGATTAAAGAAGAGTTTGATCCTGGATATGGGGAGGATTTTTTTTTTTTAGTCCTTTCTTTTACCTTTGACTTTTAATTAAAAAACAAACTTGTGCCTGTCATAATGCAACACCCCTTGGTTTCTCATGAACTGTATATTACATTGACTCCAGCTGCAAAACCAAAACCTTTAACAAATACTTGTCAAAGTTCCTTATCAAAGCACACAAATTAACTATGAGATAAGAGCCATTCAGCAGTGAAGAACTCTAAAATTAACCTGGGTAATAAAATTAACCACCATATTTCAACAGATATGGGAGTGGCAGAGCTATTGGACAATGTGAGATAAGTATTTCCTAAAGTTAGACCTTTCAATATGGATCCTTCAGTAGCCTGTTCCTTCTCAAACTCAAGGGAAAAAGAAAACTTACAACTCAGGCTAACGTAAAAGAGGTACAGATTTTCCATATATTCAAAGTCATAAGCTAAAAGCAAGTGAGTGAAGGACAAACTGACTGCCAGTGCAGTGATTACTCAGCTAAGCGAAGTCACAGGGCAGCACAAGTTCTAGCTGCAATGCAGTGTTTCCCTCCTTCTCCAAGTATTTAACACAGTATTAAAAAAAAAATATGCAATATCAAAAGTTACTTTTCTGATGGAAAATACACTTGTTGTCCTAGAGAATCAAAATAATGGTATTCTCCTCCTCTCCTCTATCAGAAAGATAAAACCCAAAAGAAAGCATTACTAGAACTACTTGAACAAGTTCTGTAGCTAAAGAAACGGCAACCGCAACATTAGGCACAAAAGTGTTCCCTCAGGTTTTGGTCTCGACTCACCACAACCATGCCCAGTCTTGCACAGCAGACAACAGCTATCAAGGCAACCATCTGGGATGCAGAATACAAACTAGGAATTTAATTCCACCCTGCCTTTCCAAGTGTCACTGTAATCTAAACATCTTAATTTTAAATACACACACAAAAGAGGTGTGCACTGTGTGTGCAGCTGCACAGTTACTCTGGCTGGACATCCCCCTGTACTTTCTGCATTAAAAACCAGTATGAAACAACAACAAAAAAAGAAAAATCCACCAAGAGGAGACTCTGCAGACTTTTCACAGCTGGTTTTATTAACCCAGGAAAATAATCTACTAGTGTTCTTGAGAAGTCTGTTCCTTGCCCTGAGGAACCACCATGAACGAATGATCCAGTCACAACTCACCGCAGCCTCCGCTCTTCAACTGGCAAAGCCTGTTCCCAAAACTCTGCTAGTACTTCTCATGGGTAGTTTCATATAGAAAAATCTGTGATTAACAATTTTTAGCTTTGGGAACAGCTTGTTTTGTGTATCTGGAGCATCACCTTTATGAGGAAAGGGAATTCCAAGCACTTGGAACAACAATTACACATCATTGTTACAGAGCAGTAACTCAGTCGCTCTGTTGCGACTCTGTTGTTGTCAAGTTCAGTCCTGCAACAACAGCGTGCTTAAGAGCTACTCAACACACTTGTATTTAAAAACCAAACATAATTAGTAGAATATTTTGAAGCAGGCATCCCACAGCAAGCTTTTGAAAAGCTGGCAGTAGTTTTCTGACAAAGGAGAAAAGCAGCAATCGCAAGACAAATCAAGTACATTTTAATTTGCTCAGATAATTCACAGCTCATTTGCCACAAAAGGCAGGACAGACAGACAGAAAGGAGAAGTCAAGAATTCCAGTTTTGTATCTCTCTTGTGCTGCACTGCTGCTTTGTAGTTGTGGGACTACAATATCAGTAAAATGTCCATTAAAAAAATAAAAGTCAATAAAAGCAGTGTAAAGCAAAGGAGCTAGGCTCATTCGATCTACCACGTACGGAAACAAGAGAGTAAAATATTGGAAACCCTGAAGTGTTCAGTGAATGCATTTGCCAGTGACAACTGGAAAGGACATTGGTTGATTTCAGTAGGAAGCAGGAGCTTTCCACCTCATCCCAATGATGTAAATCACAAGTTTCCAACAAATCAGGGGCTGTGAAGCGCTGGCAGACTGCAAAGACAGAAGGGGTTCACAGCTGGCCCTCAAAACCACATTGAACAACCTAAGGCACCATATTAACACTAGCAAATATACTACTAGGTCACAATATTTTTATGTTAGGCTGAATGTCTCCTTCTCTGGAGACATTCAAAACCCGCCTGGACGCCTTCCTGTGCAACCTCATCTAGGTGTTCCTGCTCCAGCAGGGGGATTGGACTAGATGATCTTTTGAGGTCCCTTCCAATCCCTAACGTTCTGTGATTCTGTGAATGAATGAGAAATGCATTTATAAGTCAAGCACACTTAGCTCCCCCAAAGAAATAAACTTTGAAATAAAAATTGAAAACAACATGGCAGACCATAGCTCCTTGCTTTTTTCTTCTGCTTCTCACAATCGAAAGCTCTTTATGAAAGTTGCAGAAAGTTGCAACATGCCTGAAAGATCTCATAGCCAACTAACACATTTGCTTTAAAGTTCTTTGTTAATCTCATTTTCTAGATCCAGTTAGTACCAAAAATTTAGGGAACAAAAAAATAATTCCTAACTAAAAGTTCTTCAAAGCATTTCATCCTTCATTTACCAGTGTTTCTACTCAAGTCCAGGTTTTATACCAAAATAATTCCTGAAGCAGGGGAAAAGAACCATCATTTTAACACTTCAGCTGTGACATTCCAAAATAAATTGGATTCTTAAGCAGTATTAGGCTCTACATTCATTAGTCAGACTACCATTTTCGACTCTGCTCGTTTAAGCTGTCACTTTTCCGTGATGTACAAGAACAAGATGCAATACACGTACAGAATCTACAAACACAGCTCAACGAAAAGCACTCATACAAGGTCTAGGCTGTTCCAACCTGTTCCCAGTATGTCCAGTATCAAACAGTATTAAGAGTCACAGACTATGGCACCTTGCCTGCTTCACAGCTTGTCTACATACAGCACCCCTGCTTTTCTCAGATGCTTTGCTGGGGAGGGTTTGCAGGGAGGCAAAAGAGACACTCGCACAGCTGGACAGGAGAGCAGTCACACAAGCAGCACTTTCCAGCCTCTGGGGATGGAGACAAGAGGCAGATGAAGCTCAGCAGCACAGCCCAGGCCACTGACATAGCCACAGCAGGTTTGTACTTGCTCTTACCAGTATCACAATGATTTAGGGTTACCTACATTTTAAAAAGTTACAATATCGTAGCAGTATTGTTTCTCATTGCCCTGCACAGATGAAGGCCATGCTGGCATGAAAATCTCAGACAGGATCAGTCAGAAGCTACATAATAAAGAACATTAAGTCTTTAATGATGATTAGCTTCAGCAGCTAAGTCTGCTTTACTTCTGAATTGGTGCTTTTGGTCAGGATTCACTCTGCAGATAAAGCTTTAGAGCTGTATGCCTACCCTATCCTTGTGCTTCTCCAACTGCAGCCCACTGGACCTATAGCAACCTGCAAAACCTGCTAGATGTGATTCACTGCAACTCTAAACTCTAAACTCCCTTACCTTTCTAGCTAAATGACCAAGGTCCATGAGAAATTCTGAGGGCTGACATCAGCCAAAACAAATGTGGGGCTGACATGGTACAAACTCCAGGGCAGGGGAAAAACGTGCGCAGACTTGTAACTGCCTCTTAACTTCCTTTTTATGACAGAGGTGCTTTTGCACATTAAGTCTGCCTGACTCAACATACAGATGGCTAGTTTTAGTTGTATCCAGCAATACATTCTTATATATACACACTGTAATCTATTCATTATATAAACATGCTTAAGGAGACCTTTATGACCTAAACTGAAATAATAAATGTATAGTTCAAAAGACCAGAATGTGATTATCGTAGAACATTTAGTAGTCCCCCTTTTTCCAATTCTGTAATCTCTTTGTTTCACTACGCACTCTAAGAGTATTGGGATGAGTTACACTCTAGGTCACTAGCACAGCATTATACTTCAGTCATAAACCCACAGCCCAACAGAGTGTCTGAGTGTCTGTGGGCTAAAGAATTGAAACTTTTTTTGTTTTCTTTTCATGACGTTGAAAGATGCCCCCTAACCATCATCCAAACACAAGAATTACTCACATAAGGCATTTGAAAAGATATTGCACACAAGTGTGGCATTTCAGACATCTTGAACTACAGTAAGAGCATTTGCACCACAAAACATGGAAGACCATCCAGCCCCTACCCCCCTTGCTCCATCAATTCACTGAGATAAAAGCAGGCCAGCAGCTCCGAAGAGCAGCCACCAAAAGCCCAGCCAGCCACCCTGCTTCCACATTTTCAAATGACTTGAAACACACCTCTTCTCGCACAGCCAAGTTCCACTACAAAACTAGACACTGATGACCTGGACTTTCATTAACTGGTGTCCTGTTGATCCTGGAGCATTTAACACATTCAAAAGCCAGAGCAAAGTTCAAACCAGGATGATAACCCCTGTGCATGTGACTGCTGAACATCTGAGCTGAGGAAAGGCCTACACACAGAAAGAAAATCTCTCTGCCCAGGTTCACCAAGCATTTCCAAAAGTAGATCAGAGAAAACACGTTACTGCATTTAGCACAAACAAAAGAGCAGTCTGAATCATAGAATTAACTTTGTGAAGTGTATATCTGGCAGAAATACATGCAGAAAAGCTGTTATTTAGTTAGCACCCAAAACTAATATTTATCAAGCATCTCTGAAAGTCTTTTCATCCATTACTTTCATCCCTGCTGGTAAGATTATGAGATGATGTATGCAAACAAATTGAAACAAACAAACAAAACCCAAAAGAACAAAGTAACATCAATAGGATTTGTTTTCCAAGAAAGACTGTGTATTAGAAACAGTGAGATGGTAATTTAAGTGAAATAGTCCATCCAATGAACACCCTTGAAATCCCCAATCAACATGCAGCACCACCTTTGCTTCTGCTGCTTCCCTCATGTGCAAATGTAACTCCACAAACAAATATGAGACCAAGATGTGAACGGCCATCCCCAGGCTCGTGCAAATGCAGCACCCATGGAAAAGGACACCAAGGACATGCAGCTCACAAAGAGGAAGCGACCCACCGGACACATTCTTTTAAAAGCCACAAGAGCAAACCAATGCAGCAGTATTGCAAGGAAAACTGGAGTCAAACATGAAGCAAGTCCAACCAGCTGTTGGTTAAAGGTAAGTCATGAACCCACAATGAGATATAAACAAAGTATGACTCTGATGACTCCATTTGTAACAGCTCAGGAGCTGGCAAATGCCCCACACGTCAGTGTACTGTGCACACACCATGTGGCTGAGAGTCCCCTGGCTGGCTGCTGTCCTGCCCCCACACTGGGCCATACCTTCTTCCCAAATCTACAAGGTATTCGCCTGCTGCATGTGGCAAGGGTCTCTCAGCATCCTCCAAGCTACGAACTACCTGCCTAGCTTCCATACACATGTCACAGCTTGAGCACTCCAAGCCCAAAACAGTTGTGGTTATGCAGGGATTTTGAAGGAGCAGGGAGCAATGGCTTCATGCTAGTGAAACACTCTGAAAAAACCTTAAAAAATTAAGGCAATGCATGTCTACCAGTACTCAAGTACCTCAGCGTAAATTGCACTGAAAAGTAGAAATAAATATATTTAATGAGGAAAGCTGGCTTCATGCACAAAGCAAAAGAACAGGGCTTTAGATTTTGGTTAACATTCCAGCCAATTTATAGACTTTGACAAAGTCACTTACACAGTGCCCCAGCTAATTCATGGGAAGGTACCTCAGTTTCTAGTGTATCAGCAGGCTAAAATCTCTAGTAAACATCACCACTTCTGTTACAGGTAAATTGGTAATGAAACAGTTTCACTAGAGTATACCTATACAACTTAAATAGCTGTTTTTTAAAACAGTGGGTAGAACATCCACTGATTTTATGTTAAATAGAGCATGAGCTATTCTCCAGGAAAAAAAGATACATAACACCACAACAAAAACCTTTGAAAGAGACATTATGTTATAAAAAATAGACCTTTTAGGACTGAGGGATCTTTTCAGGCAAATCAGTCTACAGGCACTGGCATAATCCCAACAAGACCTGGAGACAGACCTACAACAAATTTAAACAGATATTCCATTATCAGAAATAGATAGTCACTATAAATCTTAACCTTGATGAATCAACAGAGCAAGATTAAAGAAGCAGTAGCTTCAACTACGTATGAAAAAATTTATATCCTCATCACTACTCTTCTTTCAATTCATGATGAACAAACCAAACTTCTAATATAACCTCATATTAATGCAAGTGGCTTCACGTATAATTTTGTTTCATTTCCTGTCAGTATTTCACAATAAATTTTTTTCAAGAATTTTGTTAAAACATTCTTTTTAATACTACAACAGAGCAAAAATGGACGATGAGACAACTCCACATTCACTTCTACATGTTAGACTCATGCATCAAGCTGTAGTTTACAGTGAAGGTCTACTGTGTGGTAACTGCCAGCAATTTTGGGGTTTATTATCCAGATCACCAGATTCATATCTGACCTAGATCACAAGCAGCTAAGCAGATGTTTAATCCTCCAGTTGCCAAATTCTTCATCATGCTACGAAGGCATGCCCATCAACTCCCTTTCATATTGTGCAAATATGTAAGATTAGTAAGTCAACACTTATTAAAAAATTTTAAAAGCTAGCAAGTAAGAGGCTTACTTTAGTAACTCAGGACTCATGAAAGCTGGAAACAGTTCAATTTGCACATAGCGGTACCTGAAGTTCCTCCAGCATTTTCTAAGCATGAGCCTTTAATTAGAGAAAAGTTGTTGTGACAGTTTCCGCTCTTGCACAGCATGCTGTGTCATTGGTCCACTATACCCTCACTGACAGTTCAACTACATACAGAACGTGTACAGATGTTGGCATCCCTTTCTACAGTACTGATACAATTAAACTAATAATACGAGAGGGAAATTTCACTAGGCACCAGCGAACACACTTCCCTCTCCATTCTGCTCACTCTCTTCATAGCACACAGATTAGCTAGATATGAATTGCCAAAACCAGAAGACATTATAGCATTTTGCAGGATATCCAGCGAAAAAGAGTGTTGATGCTTGTATAAAAAAGTATTCTAACCTTTTTTTTGGCACTAACTCTTTCATGGATCAGCTCTTCATTTCTGTTGCTAGTATTTACATCCCTTTCCCTGAGAAATTTGATTTATACTTGCTTAAAAAATAAAGTCAAACAACATCACAAAAATCAGAGGGAAACAAAAAGAAGACAACAGGAAAAACCAAAGGACCTAGAAATACTCTGGGGTGTAGGGGAAGAATATCACACTACCAATTCCTGTGATGCAACTGAAATAATATGCTGTGATACAGCCAAACAGACCAAATGGACTAAGATGCAAACATTTGTTCCAATTTATCTTCTATTTATTTGAAACAGCAATGGGGTTGACAATTCAACAAACAGAATTAACACTTCTTCAGTGAAGCTCAACTGCTACCATCGGCTGGAGCAAAGGCACCTCTGGCTGCTGGTAGTACAGCACCACCCCGAAGCAATCCAGCAGCCAGATTTGGATAATAAAGAATAGGGTGAGAGAGAGCCAGGTTATCAGCTGGGAGTTGCTTTAGACAGCTGCAAACCTAGCTTTTCTTTGGCATTCTCTGTGCTTTCTAAGGGGTTTTAGCCACAGATATTCAAGTTCTCTTTGTGTCCAAAGCTTGAAAGAGTTGGAAAAACTGGAAATACCAAAGAAACAAAGGAAGGTACATATAATGCAAGTCACAAGCTCACCACAATTTTTCCTTACTTGTGTTTTCTATATTTGAAGTTTCATTCAACTGCAGGAATTTCATAATCCATTCTGTGGCTCCAAGCAAAACATTAATAGGCAAAGTTGTTCTCAACTTGTTCGACTCCTGCTA
>NW_010197922.1:0-18885 GCF_000695765.1 Mesitornis unicolor | reverse complement strand
GGAATGCGTAATTCAGAAAAATGTAAAAGACTGTTCCAATTGCTTCTTTCCTTGAATTGCAAACTTCTTTCTTGAGCTAGAAAAGTAAAGCAGCCACGGCCAACCAAATTAAAAAGCAGAGGAAAGAATCAGAAAGACGACTGAACAAATGGCTACGTTTGGTTTAAAGCAACCACAACTATTTCTGACTATATCCATTCAGCCTTTTTGCCACAGTAATGCACACAGACTTTTTCTCTGATAATGGGACATTAAAATAAAGTATTAAAGCCGGAAAGCAACAAAACACAGCTATGCAAAGCTCTTCTAAAGGAAAGGAGAAAGCCTTTTTTCTCCAGATTGAATCATGAACTTACGTTCCCAGTGTCTCTCCTACAAATTTGCTTACAGTATGAGTAATTTCCAACTGAATTGCTTTAAAGTAGCTCTCTTGCATTTATTAGCAAGTTAAATATATTTTCATTTCTTACTATAAATGAGAAAATTTTGATGTAGAGGACACAGGAAGGGAGTAAGGGAACAGAAAATAATTCTTAGTGCTTTTTCTTAAATTTAAAAGTCAGCATTTGCACTCTGTGTATTTCTTCTGCAGAAACGATGCCAGTAGAAATCTCAGGTTGCTGGTGGATTCTTTTACTAATGGGACAGGGTTATGTGCCGTTCCAGCTATCGGGCACAGGGAGATTTCTGCACACTTACGCTTTCTTTTTCTAAACTGCTTCCCTTGCCATTAAAGAAAGCAGCAAACACATTGCACATCAGTGTTACTTAATCCATTATTATAATCCATTAAAAAAGGGGGAGAAACACAGGAGGTCAATACTAAATAAGAGATACATGGTTAAATGTCGCTGTGCCTGAATTCCCTCAGCATTAGGAAAGATTGATAACATAGGCACTTCCCGTGACTATCATCTGAGAGTCACTCAGAATCAACCTGTTTGCAGTATTTGACGATGTCTGCAAATCTACCAACCTATTCTTATCAAACAAGAAGCATTCTTATATGCAAATATATAACTAACCATTTGGCATAGAAGAACTGTAATCTATCATTTCAGCACAGAATGGACAAAATCTCTACAAAGCTTTTCTAGATGTTCTTTATGCAATGCTCCCTCCCCTAAAACAACACAGGCAACTCAACACAAACACGTTCCCTGCTGACAAGCCACGATTTGGCCACATGACCATGCTGCCTGTATTTCAGGTATTAGCCATGTCAGACCTAATTACCAGAGATAGCTTGACAAGGTCTTTCCCATTATTCAAAAAAGGGGCACTTGGCAAAGTCCTAGCTGAGACCATGGTGTAAAACAAATCTCACCCAGTTCAGCTGAGGCTTGTAGTATTGCTGACAAGTTTTCTCCATAAATTACTCTACGTAATCACTGGTGAGCAAGCCACTAAAAATACCATCGAGAATCCAGTGACCCACTAGATGTAAGAAATACTGCCTATCATGTTTACTATCAAATGCATGAGGTTCTCTTTCTACATGACGACAGCTACAGAAATAATACTGGTTTTAATTGTTCCAATTGTGATGGTTTCTGTTAATCTGACAAAGAGTGCTTCAGGATATTCTGCCCCCAAATTTAAATTCTGCAATTCAAATAATCCTGTCTAGGAAAGGACAATGTATCAAAGAAGGTACGTGGACTGAATTGCAAATTTTTCTGGTTAGTAAATTTTTCTTCATTTCCTGTCACGGATGAGGGGTATCCAGACATCAGGATACAACACATAAGCACATGCACAAAGACCAGCAGCAGCTCATAGGATCACAATTAGAGATTTACTTATATTACCACAGTTTTCAGGCAGAAATACCCATCCAAAGTGATTAAATGTCCAGTCAATGTTTCAAGCATATCCGTTTAACTTAAGAGTACACGGAAAATTATTCAAGAGTAAGCATATTGGCATATCTGATTAAGCCAGAGTACAGTATAGCGGATACATGCTGCAGCCTCATACATGTAAAACAGAAAAGCACAATATCCACTTTCCCCAGAGACCTCACAGTAAAAGTCCTGCTAGAATTTATACTTCACCTCCTTTGCTTCAGTGCACAGGAAGGAGAGATTATACAAATAACTGTTTAAATAGAAGTGACAGCTACCTCTCCCAGGAGAAAAGGCAGAGCAGGCAGGGAAAGGAAATGTTCTGTGAGGACACACGAGAGCAAACACTGGGAAGCACAGCTCCACAGTCATCAGTCACATACAGGTCATGTGAGACACCCCTACAGCCAGGGTCTAACAGCAAACCAGTTTGTGCTAACAACAGCTAACATACCAATAGCATGGTAACACTAAAATTCAAATGTGTACTGCACAAAAGCCATGTCAGCATACAAAGTACCATTACACCTGAAACACTGTGTCACTAAACCACAGACAGAAGTCCTGAAAGCCAAGGGGGAGAGGGGTTGGAAAAAAGGTGGAGAAGGAGGAGGGAGTTTCCATGCCTGCCGACTTGCACTGAAACCTCCAGCATGGGATGAAGTCTCTCATGGACATGCCCTGGCCTTTACAGAAGTTGTACCAACCAGTACCAGGGAATTTGCACTGACAGCTATAGATTACATCTAACTCTAGGCACAGTGTCACAGAGCATCATCAGCTTTTCTTTGGAAGCTCCACCAGGGTTTTTCTACCTTCTACCATAACAGTTTTGTACCTAGTTTGCACAAGGCTCTGACTACAAATGTGCGTCTAGGAAAATGTAGGCCCCTGGTACATCTAAAATATTTGTTTCTCTTTTCATCTTACTTCTTTAGAGGCATGTTTAAAGCTGGAAGTGCAACTTGTACTAATACGTGTTACTAACCACAAGAATGCTCATAAAAGTACTGTAGAACTGGGGTGATGCAAGAGAAATAGGAGATACACTAGGATGTCGAAAAGAGCCAGAAGTTTGAAGGGAAAGAAACCTCTACAGAAAAATCTTTTTTGTGAAGACCTCTCTGTTCCTGTGGCCAAAACCCAGAACAGAACTTTATGGCATTGCTCCAGCATAGCCCACTCTTTCAAAACAAGTACTTTGACCTCATATTTACTTAGGGTATAAACTCAGCAAGAACAGAAGCAAATTAAAACCAAATCTGATATCACAAGTTGATCTCTCCTATTTCTACATCACAGCAACCTACACCAGAACAAGGTAAAGCACAGCAAAGACCAGCCTGGAAGGTAAAGCACAGCAAAGACCAGCCTGGAACTTTGGACAACGGTAGTAAAGTAACTTTTGAACAATGTTCACAGTAGCACAGATTATATAGAACTGATGGCAGAAAACAGATTATTTCCTAATTACAACCTGGTAAATGAGGAGAGTTTTCCCTTCCCATAGAAATTATTTTCTCTCACTAAAAGATACACAAAATCATTATCTACTCCTTCTGTATTTAAAACTTTAAACAAAGTGCAATCAAGACAGATGAGAAAAACCATTCACATGCTACTGGTGTATTACCAAAGGAAAGGAAAAGCACTCAGGTATTTTCTTTCTCCTATAAGGTTAGCAAACAGCAGGGGGGTCATCTTCCCCAGCTACGGCTCAATTCAGAGACCAAATCCCCAAGCAGGCATCTGTGAAGGGGAACCTCTGCATAAACAGACTTCTTGCGTTCTTGGTCTGAGATCAGCTCAGAGCAGAACCATCCTCTTCTCCTTATTAGTAGTAGAGATTAAGAAAGTGCTCATAAGGCAAGTGATACTGCTAATACCAAATTACCTTAAAATCTGAAAACTTTGTGGCTATTGGCAAATTACAGTTAAGCTGGCTTCCTGACTGTTGCTCATGGAAAACCTCCGACAGGCTTGATTCTCGTTTTGTCATCCTCTTTCCCATTGGCATAAACAGAAGCTGCACTGGTTTTATAATCTTCTATCCTGGTTTCCAAAGATTTATGCTACTCTAACTTAAGATATTTGTCCATAATTAATCAGTGTAAAACACTGGAACTAAGCGAGTAAGATTTAATTTCAGTTCAATGGGAGCCACCTGTTTTGTGTTTGGGCAAGATTTGAGTTAGGACTCAACTTGCACGGTTTTCAGATAATTTTTGTTATTAGTTACCACTGTCAAGACACAGAAAAAGAAGGATCCAAAAAGCAGTCAATTACTTGTAGGGCTGCGTAGCAGCTAGCAGGAATATTCATTGCTGTGTTCACAGAGCGTTTGCCAAATGATGAGATATGTTAGCATCATCAGGAAAAATTTCTTTTCTTGGCTTGTATCTGCTAAACGCTGCAGTGACCAAATTAGGACTAAGGATAGGTCCAGAAGGAACAATTCAGGGCTAAATTTAGACTGGTCTCAATAGTAACCATCTGTTAGGACAGAGACTAAGTTGGTAGGGTCACTAAGATAGGGAAAAGAGAAAAGTGAGCCAAAACTGGCAGTGAGCTTGAACTGGTGCAGCAGGCTATGCCTATGGCTGAGGCAGACTGAAGCAAGGAGGAGCACGGAGGGAGGATTAAGTGAGGGGACAGTGCCAGCAGCAGGGTCAGCGTGCACACAGCATGGCACAGCCACCTGCTCCTTTGGCCAGAAGGGATTGTTAGGCACAAGGCGAGGACTGGATAAACCAAAGCCAATGTACTACAATTAGTACACCATGTGTAGATTATTGCCTGACCAGATGTAGTTCTGGAATTGACTGCTAGGTTTTGGATACGTTTCCAGACAGCAGAAGCCGACACACTCCCGATTCTGACAGGGCACCAAGGTAAGCCCAGTCCCAGGTCCTTCCTTCATACTCCAGAAAGCACAAAGAATCAAACAGATGCAGTCACCACCTCACTGGAACATTTAACACGACTGCGTGCCAAAACTGAGCATTTAAAA
Organism: Mesitornis unicolor; assembly: GCF_000695765.1. Lineage (NCBI taxonomy): Eukaryota > Metazoa > Chordata > Aves > Mesitornithiformes > Mesitornithidae > Mesitornis > Mesitornis unicolor. The sequence goes on along the minus strand of NW_010197922.1, from coordinate 14,028 downwards.
TCCAACCCATCATCTTTTGATCTGCCAGCACCTACACCAGAACAGTTCGGATGACCACTTAAGGAACTGAACAGGGGGTCAGAAACAGTCACACAATTCAGAGTACAATCCCAACGTCTGCAAGCTGTCTTACGAAACACAATATTCTAATGCACAGGTAATAAGGTTAAATGTCAAGGCCTCCTAATTACTAACCCCATTGCCAATGAAGACCTGATGTGCAATCTTATCTAATCACTTTGTCTCTCACTTCACCCATCTGTAAACAGAACTAGCAGCCCAACCTACCTCACAGGACATTGAAAGGCTAGTATCTCAAATGCTTTACGCACTTTGTTGGGTCTTTTTAAGTGTGATGTAGGTTAAGAGGCTTGTTTGTTTGTTTTTAAGACTAATTTTGTATTTATGCACTTTAAATTGTATGTAATTTATATGGCAGAAAAAAAACAATGCTACAAATAGAACTCTGGAAACCATTACCAAGAATTTCAAATAAGTTATGAATGGGCTTATCATAACGAAGCAAACTCACCTTTAATTTTCCTGATAACATTTCCTGCACATAGGTCCTTCTACTGGGTTTTTCTAATGGCAAACCTAAATAAGGAACTTTTTGCTATCAAGAATCCACACACACCAAGCTGTTCACTGTGTGATCACAGGGCAAAGTAGGAATACAGGCAGAAGGGAAATTCCTTAATTATATCTGCATACTGTTAGTATGCAGAAGGGTAAGTCATTGCTACATAAGACACATGTTTTACTTAGACACAACAGAGGGTGCACATATAAAAGCAACAACTCTTGATTCTCTTCGTCACATTAAATACCCACTTCCAATGAGAGCGATGTATCTTGCTGGAATCTAAGCCATTTCAAAAACATTAAACCACTTCATAGACAAATATCATTATAACATAAGAAAACAAACAAAAGTTAATCAAACTGTTTACTGACACCAAGGAATTCTCAGCTCCCTATACGGCACATGGCACTAAAATTCGTAGTCTTTGATCCAGAAAGGAGCAATAGTACATAGAGCATCAAAAGACAATTTGTGAAGTGACTGCCAGAAACCAAACCAAACAGGTTTAAGAAACACAAAAAAAGGAAAACATAAAACAAATGCACAAATTCACTCCATCACGCTCAATAAAAGAGCATAAGTCTCTTCCTAAGAAGAGAACTGAAATGCTTTCTCTGACATTTCTAATTATTGACATCAGTGTAGTCAATCCACTATTTTTTAAAGGTGCAAAAGTCCTGTTTTTCCCCCTAGTTGTTCTCCTGTGAGTAAAAATTCAACTGACACTGGCAACACGGGAGGTTTTGTGAGGGAGGGATGCAACCAGGAGAAATGGCAGTTTACTCTGGGAAAAAAAAAAAAAGAAAGAAAGAAAAAAAAAGCCTAGGAACAACATTGCTATTGGTTTTGTCATTAACTTGCCACCAGTGGCAATCCCAGCACCAGACAGCATTCATTCTGTTCTTGCTCTTTGAGTCAATTAATCCTACTCAAAAAATTACTACTGAGCAATGGCAATGAATTACTAAAGAGCAATGGCAATGAATTACTAAAGAGCACTGGCAGCTGCATGGAAACAAAGGGAAAATTATTTTAAAAATCTAAAACACACCTCTTCCAAAGCCTAGCAAGGGACTGGAGGTACTCAGAGAGGAATTTTCTCAGCCTTTATTCTGTCCTGGTAGCTCTAACCCAAACTCTCTTAGGAGCCCTGAGCAAGTCTTCACGCTAGCATGTGCTAAAACCCACGCTATTGGACCTTTCCTGCTCTTCCTTAATATTTGAACTAGAACATTCACAGAAGTTTGTTCTAGGCATTTTCACCAGAACAGGCAGCTAAAACATCCAGCAAGGAACCATCTAAAAAGTGAAGCTACTAAGACCTCTCAGAAGGGAAAGAAAGAGCGAAGAGACAGATGTACGAGCCACTGAGCTAACGTCAACCATTTTCCAAGCAAAGTTCCTTCCCAGCATCTCCCAGCGCCTCTGCTTGTCACTTGGGGAATGCCACCCCAACCCACCCATCCAGGCACTCAGAATGAAATTCAGCAGCTGCTCAGCTAGGACACTAAGAATAGTGTCCAGGAAGCAATGTTCCAATAAGGCCATTCAATAATGTCCTCGTGAAATGCGAGATCAGCTCCTGACCACTATTTGTATTTAAAGGAATTTTCCATATTTAAAAGAGAAACTGAAGGAGACAGCCTCAGAAAAATGTTTCGACGATGAAGAACTGTATCCTTACTCAAAAGATAAATCGACACTTAAAGACACAAAGCCTCTTCACAGGGATTTACTTTCAAATCTGAGACATCAAAAGCATATGAACCCTTCTGTCTGCTCACAAGCCTCCAAGATCCTAAATGCAAGCAGTTCATAGCTATTACAACACGAACAAAAAGCATATACAGAAAGCTTTATTTATAAAAGGATTGAAATTGAAACATATTGACAGACTTGCTTGGGTTTGGTTGAAGCTTTTGGGGCAGAGGTTTTTTTGTTTCAGAAAGGGCTTTGCTTGTTTGTTTCTGCTACCCATTGCTTACAAACTGTCACATTACATTCAGAGATATTTTTCTCTGTACCAGAGAGAAGTTGGAGGAGGGGGAAGTTAGCAGATTAACTGCTAATGTGGCTCAGTTGCTTGCTCCATCCAAAACACAACAGCTACTTTTCCTGACTGACATCTTAATTCCTAATTTTATTTTAAAGTGTATTGATAGTAATAATGCCAAAACATTTTCTATAAGGTAACAAAGCCATCCTCCTTGTAAATACATTAATTTAAAGAACTACAAACCAAAGGTACAATGAGGAAAGAAACTTCTCAATGAAGCAAGCTTTGCAATAACTTTGCAATAACTACAAATCTAAAGTGGATTTCAGTATGTCCACAGAATATTATAACAAGGTTGGTATACCTAAGTTTTTCTTCACAAATGGATACTTCCTATAAGAAAAGTGAATGATGATATGCTATAAACCTTAGAAAAGCCAAACTCCTGACTTGATTCTATGATTCTATGACTTAAACTTCCACTTGAATACTCTGCATGGCAAGGGCAGAACAGCTGCTTTCTGAGTTCACACTGCCATGCCCTCCACACCGAGATGTCTAAAACATGACTGTAGGAGAATTTGGCACATCATCCTACTACATATATACTACATCTATATTAAGCTAATTTACTTGAAAAGGATTAAAAAAGTTTATAACTAAAGCTCAATTCAAATGACAACAGAAAAAGACCAGTGGGTGCAGTCTCGCACAATGCAGAAGGAACTGACACACAACACTTCTCTGTGGTGTCTCAATATCCGTGAAATTCTTTACAAATAAATGTCTCCTGGTTTGAGGCTATAGCTGAACCAGTGATGGAAAGAAAGAGATAAAAAGATGAAGGGCTTGCCCAAAGCTGCTCCCAAAGTCACTTCTCTAGACACAGCTTCCTCTTCTGTTCATACCATAAAATTATCCATGTATATAAAATGCCAAAACATTTTTGGCTCTAAGGGAAGAAGCCTGGAATGAAGGGATGAAGATGTCACCATTCCATTAATTTAATTCACTTGTTTGCTGCTTAGTGTCTGGCCAGCACTGTGCAAATAAAAAGCTCTATCACTACATGTTCTTTTTTTCTCACGTTATATTATGAAAGACTCAAATCAGTTACAAGAGGAGTAAGTAGAGATCTATGCAGGCAAGATGTAGAGGGGAAATGTAAACTGTATTGTGCTTGCCTCCCAGTGAAAATCTAGTTGCATAAAAGATGAAAATTTCACCCCTTAATTTCATGAACCTTGCATACACGAACCATGTCCACTATCCTCAGCACTAAGAGCAACCTATAGTAGTAATTAAAAAAGAAGCCCTATATACAATACATATTATGGTGCACGAAAATATAAGGTGTTTTCTAAACTACAAAAAGAGGAAATCATATCTAAGACACATTCAAATTACAGACATATGAAAGAGGTTAAGAGAGACAGGAAGGGAAATATGATTTTCAGATAAGTGAATACAAAAAATAATTTCTGTTGAGTTTCAAAGCTACAGTTTCAAACTAGTATTTGCATCTAGAACAGTAGCTTGAAGGAGCTCTACTTCTTAAATACCCAAATTAAAACTCATTTTCTGCCAGGTCAATCATCATGATTACTAGGCCAGAGAGAGACACAACCCTTCTCATGGGTCTTCCAAGCTGCTGGTTCTTAGATCCCAACCCTCTGGGAGGGCATTTCCAGTCATCAATTCGCTCCGAGCAGGGAACACCACTTGAGCGCTACCTGGAGATAATGGCCACCAGTCCTTAGGTTCTTGGGCTCTGTGACAGATGGACAAGTCTTTCCAAGACATCAGCTTGTCTGAAACACATTTCAGCTTATCTTAAATCATACTATCCTGGTTTATCTAGGTTCACATCTCCTTCAGTTTTGCTCCAGGCTCTCAGAGAAGTTCATTTGAACAGAGGACCAAGTTTCTACACATCAGATTCAAGGGTGTAGCACAGACATTGCCTTACTTTATTGCATTAACTATACAAAAGCTTGAGCTGAATGTCTGCAGCTTAGCCTCATTCATCCATAAAACACAGCAAAAGACTGCAGTAAGAGGGGAGAAACACGTGCCAATAACAAATTTTCATGCTTGACCAGCTAGTTCCCTGCCCCTCAAGGAGGGCAGCCTTCCCCCTCAGGTGGAATAGGAAGAGCAGTAATGGTGTTGGTAGACACACGGATGTGTTTAATTAAAAAAATATTGGGCCATGAGACAGAGGAGTGTTTGCTGATTCTTTTTAGCATTAGATTATTTTACTTCTAGAAGTAAAAGAAATTACAAAGAATGCAATACCACCCGGTAGTTTTACTTCTTTTAGCAAAGATGCTGAATCTGCTGCAACAGAGGAATAGCTACACAAAGGGCACAAGAGAAATTTGAAACTGTGTTTTAAAACAACTGAAAGCATAAAGGAAAATGAGGCACAATAAAAGTACGGTAATATTACCACAGAGCAACAGTATTTAAGAGCAGACTGGAAGAAAGTCCAGTTTGTTTCAGAAAAGCTTCCAGACTGAAGAGCTGAACAGACAAAGCTTTGGAAAAACAGTCATTTGGTTCAGAACTGAGCTTGTCAACTGGGCCAGGCCTTTTCAACAGAGAGAGCACACAACCCGATATTTTAACAGGAAAAAAAAGTACTGACAATGTAAATTATACCGTTTTGTTCTCAGAGCACTGATGTGTTTCAAAGACTGAAACTATGCAGTGTTCACCACCTGTTAATCCACACCAGCTACAAACTCAGCTACGTGACTGATTTCTAAGAACAGTGACCCACTGCCAAAATGATATTTCAGAAAGATTTTCTGAAGTCCCCAGTCCCCCAGCACACTCTCTCCACCTGTTTGCAAGATGGTGGGATTTTTTTTTAAAAAAAGCATTTTCTAAGCAATTATATTTTCATTTAAATTTTCTACAAGTTTTCTTATCAATTTTTTTCACCATAACAACATTCAAATATTATTAATATTTTCAAAGCATGCAACTCTTTCTAATGACTGACAAAATCATATGTTAAGCAAGCAAAAGTAAGGTGCTCTCCCAGTACTTGGGAAGAGAGCTCAACTTCTGATTTTCGATACATTAGTCTAAATTTTCTAAAGGCTGAAACGCTGCAAGCGCAACACAAGTTTCAGACTCTTCACCATGAATTCATTCAGCAATTCTAAGCCAGCATGCCTCACCCTAATGGAGGAAAAGGACAAATTTCCACGTTAAAAAACACCCACCAGCAACGAAGTAGCTGAGAACCCACTCCACTCCGGGACACCACACACGCTAGAATGTCCTCGAAGGCCCAGGTCTGATACACAGTCCTGCTTAGTTTCATCCTGAATACTCAATTTTCCTTGCCAAATTAAACAAAGCTTTTTTTTTTTTCCTCTCTTCAAGGACACACAGTCCCAGCCAGCCAGGTGTATATACAAAAGCTTTAGAAGGGAAGCTGTAATAACTAGATCTAGTGAGAGGCAAAGCCTTCTCTCTGACCTATGCAATGAGCTGATAACCCCTACCTGCCCAGTCCTCTCAACTAAAGAGACAAGAGAACAGTTATTCAAAGGTGTGAGCAGTAGTAAAACTACATCTGTTTGATAACACTGTGATTTTCCATCTCTGTGGATCATTTTTCCTTCCCACTGCTCCTTTCCCACAGAGGACAACTCCAGCATGAATGATTTACAGGATCTTCTAATTTGGCCTTGGCCTGCAATGGTCACATTGCTTCTGAGGGCTTGGATGTTTTCTCTCTATTTTTATCCTGAAAGATGAGCAAACACACAGGAGGGAAAAGAACAACAAGGGGAGGGAACAAAAACAAAGCAGGAGTAAAGGCATTCACAAAGCACAGGATGGCTGTAAAAAGCTCTGTCCATAGGTACAACTGGGCATGGAAGAACAGTAACATGGCATTGAGGTTGTCTGCCAAAAATTGCCAAAAGTGTCTCTTTAGAAAAGAAAAATTGAGGATAGCATAAACTCAGCCACAGCCTTCCCTTTCCAGTAAGGTATCTAAACATGCACTTTGGATAGCAGGCATACATCTATCCCAGACATACAACATGGGGCACTTTAAATTGCAGTCCCTGTACCTGCTCTCCCTTCTATCAAAGTGACATCCCAAAGGCACAACCTCCACAGGAGCTGCTGCAATGGAGCATGTGTGTCTACCTCAACTCTTTCATTGCAAAATATGATGGCTTAGTTTAAACATGGCAAAGAAGAAGGGTTTGACTTGGCAACAAGACAGATTATGGGTGCTGATCAAAACTGACATCTGCAACGGATGGCAGCAACCACCAGCAAAGAGAGAAGTTAAATCACCTGTACAGTAGTTTCTTAAACTGTTCTGCCAATTTGTGCCCAAGCTCACCCAATCATATATTACACACTCACTAGATATTCTACGAAAGCATTCAACTGCTCAAAGTATCTTAACTTGTCATCTTAAAAACATGAAGACTTTTAAAAGATGATCACTCTCTGGATGGGGCTTTAAGCAACCTAGAAGGTGTCCGAGGCAGCGGACTAGATGATCCTTAAGGTCCCTTCCAAACCAAACCACCCTATTTGATGGTCAGAACACTTAACATGCTGTAATATCTCAAGAACAACTGTCACAGAACAACAGCAAGTGCAGTCTGGAAACTCAGAAAAGTGGCTTTAGACCCAAAAGGAAAACCCATCAAACATAAGCAGGTCATAAAAATTACCTCAAAAAGCCATAACCCACCCTAACAAAACACTGATCATATTGCCAAGATTCACACTGTTGATTGCTTCCCTCAAACAGTCAAGACTATTTTTTAAGTTAACATGTGAAGTGCTGCAGTAGCGACTGAAGGTGGTATTGTAAAACAAAAGTGCTAAAGTTAACATAAACTACCTACATTAATTAAGTAATGTTTAAAACCAGCTGGGGAGAGAAGTACTGGGGTGCAACTCTTCTGTGCCATTCCAAAAACATATTTCCAAGCGCTTCTCTCCACAGTAAGGGCAGAGCACTGGGCCTGTACACTACTCCCCTTGCTGTACATCAGAAAAAGGGAACAGAGCACCCCAGAACCTTGTGGTTGTCTCCCCTCTCCCTGCCCCCTTATAAAAAGAATCTGTACCAATCAGAAAGAGAAGTTCTGCCTCAATAAAGACTATGAAGTTGATTTTGTACTGGCTTGAGAACTGGAATTAGTGTCATAAACCCTGCTTGTTAAACTTTGCAACACATTTGCAACACAGAGCTGGCAAGCATAGGATAATTTTAGGAGCAACAAACACCCACGGCCTTAGCAGTTGGGTTTATTTTTCTTAAGGTAATTGCAAGCAGGTGTTCCCACTTTACAGCCTGTAGGACAAATCCATCCTTTTCCAACTCCTAAAGGTGGATTCAGATTCCATAGAAGCCAGTGTTACATTTCTAAAAGGCTTGTCATTAGAAAATAAAAATATCAGGAAAAAAAACTTCCCAACATGATCTACCAGACAACTCGTCTAAAAATTAGAAGCCACTGTACTTATTTCTATTGTTTTTGTCCTGAAGACTGACAGTGACACTAATCACTGATGTAGTCTTTAATGACTGCTTGCAGAGTTTACCCAAAGCTGAAAATTAACAGATTTCCCCATAATGATTGAAAGACAAAGTAATTTCTTTTAACAAGAGCCTGTCACATCTCTTATCACTGAGAAAATTCATGTAAATTCATGAAAACTCATAATTTTCTGAAATAACTTCTTCTAGTTCACTAGCACAATGCCCTACCTTTAATATCGAAAAATAACCCAAAATGCAACCCAAAAAAGCAAAAACAAACAGTGGAACATCTAGAGGGCAAAGAAGGTAATGGAGCTGGCTAGTAATCCAAGCTGAAAAGACGTGATTCAAGATGACAAACTGACATCCTCCGCAGAATGAGCTTGACACTTTTTATAGCTACTGACACAGTAATGAATGCTTTGCTTTGGGTGGAGCTAAACCCAGTGTTCTGCTGAGCATTTTCTTAAAAGAAGGCACTTCCCTGATCCTTATACAGAAGCATCTTTATCTACAAGCAGGATAAAAGGTACTGTCTTAGTTAATTAGGCCCTAGCTATGGCAATTATCTTGAAGGGAAGGGAAAAGCAACAGTCTAGTATATTATTATAAGCAGTTCTTTCTTAAGGGATGGGCCCCGAAGTACCTATTTGCCTTAGTTTTCTAATGTTTCCATTATTAAACTGAATTCCAACAGAAAGGGGGTTTTTTTTAAAGGTATATACTGCTCAGTAGCCTTTGTGATACAAGATCTACCATGGCCCTAAGCAGTAATTTCTATCTAACTGTGCCCTAGCTGAGTCTATTTCAAATTTAAATCTCAAAGTGTTCACTTAATGCTAAGCACGTAAATGCTCTATCACACCTGAAGTATGTTTTATAACAGAAATACAGCTCATTTTTGAGGTACTAACTGAAAACTAAAACAGTTTACTGAAACACTAAAAATGAAGATTTATTAATTCACAGCTCTCATCGAGTTCACCGTGAATTAATCAAAGACAGAGGCCTAAATAATCAGTGCTGATTTAGGAAACTTTGCACCCAAGTTCAACTAAGGCCCTCTTGCAGTATTCCCCGCTCTCCCCTCCTTTTAAGAATGACATTTGTTTTTACTCAGTCTTTGGATTCTTTCTAAATCTTTAGTGAATGTCCATTTCTTTTGTAGAAGCTGTTAATGAGTCCTATATTAACAATTTTGCCTTACTTCTTTGATATGTACCAGAGTGTCAGTAGAATAACATTTTTGTTGCAGAAAATTCCTAAGACTTTGAGAGCTGGCACACATTGTACATTCAGCTAAGTGGTTTTGTAAGTGCAGATTATACTACAGAAAGCTTTAAAAAATGAACAATTAGTGCCTAAGAAAAAAAAAAAGCACTGTGGCCCAAGTGATCTGAGTGGCTTTTATGCTGTGTGATGATGTGGATTACAACAGGCTTTGTAGTTACATAATGACATCCATACCAGGTCAGACCAAAAGCCTATCCAGACCAGTATCTGAGAGGTCAACCACCCACTAAGAGAACTGCCCAAGAAGAAGAGGGGTTTGACCAACTCAGACATCTACTGGGTCTTGGGCTTGGATTAGGTTTTCAGTTGACTTTGTTGAAAGAAAGGCTCAGCCTATTTTACGAGGCTGGAGATGGGATTGGGTATGGCTTTATTCCCATTGCAACAAGATTTCATGTCTCCTTAACTTCTTGATGGCAAACTTGTAAATGACCAGTGGCTAATAACACCTAAGTGGAAAGGGAAGAGAAGACACTATTTTTTCTCACGAATGCAGAAATTCTCCCTGGAGTAAACCAGAATTCTTCAGTAACAATTACCAGTAACTCTTTATATTCCAATAAACTCTCTACAGAGAAAAGAAATGTGGTTCTTGTTTCATATTCTGTCTGGAAGAGTGCAAGGAATAACTCTTTGTAAAAAATGTATAACAATAGGAATAAAAAATAGTCACCAGAAGCCTGAGTAGACTGAGCTGTCTGCAGAGACCAACACTGGGTATCAAGGATGTCCGTTTTCCTCCTCTGCTGCACTAAATACAATGGCCAAGACCTCACAGAACTGAGCTCACAACCCAAAACTTTAGGGTACAGGAGGAATGATCCTGCTCTCAGCTGAAACAGAGACAGCAACATAAAGAGGGACAGGCCTGCCTCAGCGAAAACCACTCAATGGGGCCACTGGGTAGGAAGTTTCTCAAGGTGCAAGCAGAGGAAGCTGGCTGCTCTGCATTCTAGCCCAAGTGATAAGAGTATTTGAATACCATGGTGCTCACGTGGCAGTAGATACACATAGCCCTGACTTGATGAAAGGCTTTATGATACATTTTAACTGAGAGGGCCCAGATAGGGCACCCTTGCCTATCAAACTTTGTGTAGGCTTCCCTTGGCTGGGCACTGCATATAGACCACTCCTTGAAAACCTCCTAAGGAATTATATTTTTCTGTTTTTCAAGCTTCTCCATCTTCTGTCTTCGTCAACCTGTTACAAAGTCCCTGCAGTTGACTCAAACTGAGTTCTGCTCTGATCTGAGTCTAAATCCAAGAATGAGGAGGCTCTGCTTTCAGGCACGTGGAATCACTGTGAGCATGCACTGACAAGTGTCTTTTCCAAACCCGCCGTGAGGTGTTGAGGACCAAAATCTATGCTTGTGCCAACTCTTTCTACTCCACCTTGAGGTCTCATAAAAAGTGGCAGCTCCTGCTGTAGGTTCACAAAAACATCTTACCTCCACAAAAGTATCTTCAAAAACCTCAAGCAAATCTCACACTCATGTCAAAGGAGTTGGACCAATATAGGGAGATGAATTAGGAAGCAAACATGTAGTATTTATCCAATCTGTTCTTTAGTTTCCAACAATTTACACCTCAGAGATTTCAAGAGCACAAAATTAAACCTCTCAATTTCCTCTCATGTTTAAGAATAAGGATTCTATCAGGCACCTTTAAATTCAGCTCCTCTCAACAGAGTAACAACTAACCCCACCTAGAAGTGATTTATAAACTATTTTTATCATCACTTGTTTAACTGAACTGGAATTCCCTGAGAAATATTGCATTTCTACTTTAAAAGGCATATTCATATACTGCTTGTATTTACTGATCATTGACAGTGGAAAAATAGTCTTTCTGCACTCCTTTTAAACCTATTTAACCATCGTAAGAAAAGAAAGAGCCACCTATGTTTATTAATTCTCCCAATATTCAGCTTAAACTAGACAACTTGGTGATTCAAACCATGACACAGGAAACGAGACAGCTTTGAGTCAGTCTTGTTTATCTTTCTATCAGATTGTTGAAACAACTGAAACTCAGAAGTGTCAAGATACACTTGAAGTATGCCTCATACTGGAAATTCAACAATTTAAGAATGAAAAAAAAATTTCTTTTTTTCTTCCTCTTAAGCAGTATAATCCTGTACTAACAAAAATCAATCCTTCCGAGTTTTTGGTGGAAAATACACCCCCGTACAACTGAGAAGACTAATGGAAAGGAGCCAAAGAGAGGATCCACATCATGTTACTGGTTTGTCCTGTGAGACACTGAGGACTCCTGTGATTAGAGGGAGTGGTAGCAGTATCTGCTTACCACCTTTCAAGATGTAACCCAGTTCAAAGTCTTGTAAACGACTGTCTGTCAAGCAGGAAGTCAGATCTACTCAATCACATCACTTATTCACATCTAAAGAATCCCCACAACATTTCTTGTAAGCCGCTGCTTTACAGGTGAAATAAGGAAAGCGCTAAGGGAGGGAAATGCAGGCAGTCTCTATAGTAGTCACTTCATTTCCCACTAATTTAAGAACAGTAATGCGCCTACTACATTTTATATGTTATAGCCCATTCAGAAAAGCTGATTATGCTCGCATATCAATTAAAACAAATGTAAATTTCATCATTTACCTGGCTCTAGAAACAGAGAAGTACTTTAGCTATTTTTAAGATTACATTTTTTTGTTCAAAAGACTAAAACAATTTTCCAAAAATTGTACTCAACTGTTGTCTAAGAGGCAGCCATCTAAGCTCTGGAAATGCCTCACTTTATTACCATATCCTTTAGATTGTGGCAAGCCATTCATTGTGCAGAAAATACAGTTTTGACAGAGGTAAGCAGGTAGTTCCATATCTAGACCACTACTCCAGCTTGGTTTTTGGAACAAGTATAAATCCCATTTGGTTTCCTGACAGCAAGTGAATCAGTTTCCTCAAAAAACTTACATGCTTTTTTTCCTCAAAAAAATTACATGTGTTTTCTTCTGAAAACACAAGGAGGACCAATACCCTAACCAATGAGATTTTAATGAATTTTAACTCCTCCTCGTGATTCCTCTGATTCAATTTCTCTTTCAATGTCTGTTGAACAGTGGCACTGCTTCATCGGCAGCAAATTAAGGTGACCCAGCTCCAAACCTGCCATACAGTTCAGAGTGTTACACACTCTAAAGGGGAGAGACAAGTGTAGAAACCTGAAATGCATAAGGAAAGACCTAACCTCTGTTTCCAATTCTCAAACAAGTATGTTTGTTAAAATAAGGTGCAGCACCTAAACTCAAAAAAATTTCTGTCATCTCAGAAGGGAAGGAATTGCTGAGACCCGAACACTGGGCAGGATCTCAGATAGCTTCTCTGTTTCTCTGGGGCTAGCCTTAAGTGTTACACCAAACACTCCCAGGCCAGGTGGCTCTGCTCGGCACACTGACTGCCTTGGCTCCCAGCACACACAGCTAAGCCTGTCGTGCACTGCACACAAAGTTATCAGCACAGGATCCTGTTGCAGACAGGAGGCTCATGCAAGTCAGAGCTTTCCTCACCACCATCAGCTCTGCACTTTCAAATTAAGTTCTGTGTATGTAATCCTATGTGAGAAACTGAGAGGTTAGGGCTCTTGCCATAATACTGCCTAGATGCTTGAGAAATTATTTCGCTCTACTGTTGTTATCCAAGATCAGAGACACTTTTTTTACTTTGCAGTCCAAGTTATGATTATTTATACTGACACTTCAAGTCACAGATTTCAAATAATCCTCAAGGAACATGATTTCCAGTAACTGAATATTAACTGGCCTAAGAATAACAGTTACAAACAAGTGAAATTTGATATGACATTTTCTACCTTTTTTTAAAAATCCAGGCACACCAGAGACAAACCAGGAAAAAACGTTTCTTTATTTGCACAAAATGAGTTATCTCAGTGCTTAAAAACCCTCATCGTATCCAGACAGCTACAATTCCTAAACCATTGGCCAAATTCCTCTCAGTTTACTTCAAGGGAAATATCTTGAAAGCCTGGTTCCTTGCCTTCAGAAGTTTTCCATGATACCAAAGATGCAGTACACTTTTGAGAACAGAAGCACCAGAGCACACTGCTGTAGTGTTGTATCTGAGTAACTGGTATAGTCAATCCTACTAGATATTTAGGAGACTACACTACTATATCTTAAGTTAAATAGAATACTACATTAAGAACATGCATTAACATGGTTATTCAAGACAAAGTAAACCACATCATATCTAACCATATACATATACATGCACATTTAAGGACTAAAATTTAAAATTAAATATAACAATCACATTGTAAGAGGTCAAAGACACAGAATTGGTAACCAGTGCTGTCATCACAGGACTGTAAGTCTGGTAATTCCTGAACATAATTTTTTTACAAAGGTGTATTTTCAGCTGCCTCTTCACAGACTACAAATGAATATACACGTACATCGGTATTTTGAGATTCACAGACGCTGAGCTTGCAACGCACCGGTAAAACTTGAAACCGAGTCCTCTCAGTGGATTTATCATCGCAGCTCACTTCGGGCTCGGCGCTACCAAACACCTAAGCCAGGCCCGGCCAAGAGACCGGGCAGATGGACCTGGCGTTACCAGAAGTGGAGTTACTCGAC
>NW_010197921.1:13980-14908 GCF_000695765.1 Mesitornis unicolor | reverse complement strand
GCAGGTCGGGATCCACCATGGTCTCGCGGTCCGGAGACTCAATGTAGTTGGCGGCTTCCTGGAGCTTCAGCAGCATGGCCATCTGTGGGGACAGCAGCATGCCACCAGGCCCCAAGGGGACAAGAGGTCCACGGAGGCCCTCCGTGCACTCCCACACAAACCAGCCACCCCAAAAAGCTCCTTGGAGGTAAAGCAAATCCCAGAGATGCTGCAAATCCCTCCCTGTCACCAGGATCTGGGCTTGGGCACAGCCGGGATGCCCAAGGCTGAGCAAGGCAAAGCAGTGCAGGGAGAGAAGCCCTGGCCCATCAGCTGCCATCGTCTGTGTCTGCTGTGACCTCTGCGGGTGACACAGGGGGACACACACGTGCAAGCCCCACATGTGTGCCTGTATGTGGCTCTGCATTTGGACACAATGCCTCACGGAGCACCACACCATTCCCATGCGCTGGCACATCACGCTGTGCCCCAATGTGCAGCGTGCCAGTGCCACCATCCCGCACCCACTGCTCCCTCCATGAGGGCAAAACTCCTCCTGCATCCCCAAACAAGGCCTTTTACACCAAAAAGTAATGGGGAAAGCGAAGCTCCACCTTGCTCTCCTGCCTCTACCCGTACTCCTGGCCCACCTCCCAGTGCCCGGCGCAGCAGGGCCGTACCAGAGGGTCCGCGTCCAGGGAGCTGGGTGTTGTGTCTTTGACGGTGCGCTCCTCGGGAGGGGAAACGGTGCTGTGGGGGCCGATGGTGGGGGGGGGCAGGTGGTAGAGCTTGGACTGGTCCTGCTGCGCCGACGGCCAGGGCAGGGTGTCCCGCACCCACTCCACGGGGTCCTCCCAGGCTGCCTTCTGTCCGTGGACCTGCGGGCAGGGGGCAAGTGACAGCCACCTCTCCAGAGCCAGTGCAGTGGCAGGCCCGCGCGCCCCGGAAC
>NW_010197921.1:11185-13943 GCF_000695765.1 Mesitornis unicolor | reverse complement strand
ATGCCACCTGTGCCCAAAATCCCAGTGCCTCCCCTGTCCCTGCCCGGTTAGACTGCAGCATCACCATCTCCCCTAGCACCGTGGTTTGCGTTCCCTGGGTACCTTGAGCCCATCTTTTGCTCCCTCCTGCAGGTAAGGGATGATGGAGTTGTTCCACAGGTCGATGAACCAGGTCCGGAAATCCTCAATGCCGATGGGGCAGGACAGGAAGAAGCAGGGACCTGCAGGAGGAAGGCAGAGACCAAAAATGAGAGCTGGGTCCCCCTGTTCCAGTCACTGTCCCCGTGGCGGCGCAGGGGGCCCTGGGCTCCACCACCTCCGGGGAGCAGCATCTGGGCAGCGAGCATCTCCCAGGCAAGAAAGGGGGCTACTAAATTCAGTCGATTCCTCAAAAGCATGGGGAGGCAAAGGGAGACCTGCCTGGGAAAACACGGCTTCTCCATGCCCATGTGTAGGACAAGCAGCCTTGGCTGACACCAGTGACTGCTCCCAGGGGAACAAATGCCACCCAGGGAAGAGCACCACACACGTGCATCACCCACCAGTTTTTGGTGGGGCCCATGGGGCAGCGCAGCAGCTCCCCAAGCCCCTCTGGGAGGGTTTGCCCCCATCCCGGAGGTTCCCAGCAGCGCAAGGTAGAGGAGGGGGTGAGCAGCAAGGCCGTACCGATGAGGAAGTCGGAGGTGCTGTGCTTCTCCAGGAAGGTGTGCAAGTGGTACCAGAGCTTGGGCACCCAGTCCAGCACGCGCAGCAGCTCCTCCTTGTTGGCGTTGACGTCTGTGTCCGCCTCCAGCAACTTCCGCCGCAGGTAGCGCACCAGGAAGCCGTTGGCCGGCTCCACGTTGTTGGAGAAGGTCAGCATCCTGCGGGAAACACCCGGGCATCCAGGGCTGGGGCTCCACACAAGCTGCCCTGCTCCCCAGAACCCTCAAGGGACCTCCTAGCACCCCCACACTGCATGTGCCCCACATCAGGCCATCAGGTCCTTCTGGGATGGCAGGGACAGGCCTGGGGCTCATCAGGGTCTCCAAGTGCAGAATGTGTTCCCAGGACTGCCCAGGCACAGGAGTGATGGACTCTGCCTCTCCCAACCCCACCGGATGGTCCCCAGGGATGTGCAATTCCCACCTGAAGCTGAGATGGAGGCCGTGGTTTGGGGTCATCTTCACAGGTTGGTTGGTGGTCCCAATGATGTAGGGGCTGAGCGAGTGACAGAGAGAGACAGGAGCCATGAGAAAAGGCGCCCTGCATCACCTCTGCCCACAGCAGAGCTGATCTGAGCACAGACAGGCACAACCATGCACCCTCATATCCACGAGCACAGGGATCTTTGCTGAGAGCAGCGGGGAGCATCACAGCATCCCAGGATGTCAGGAGTTGGCAGGGCCCTCTGGAGATCCCCCAGTGCAACCCCCCCAGAGCAGGATCACCTGAGCAGTCACACAGGAACACGGCCAGGGCTTTGGGTGTCTCCAGACAAGGAGACTCCACAACCTCTCTGGGCAGCCTGGGCCATGCTCCAGAACCCTCACACTGACAAAGTTTGTCCTCATCTTCAGCTTGAACCTCCTGTGCTCCAGCTTGGGACCATTGCCCCTTGTCCTGTCATGGACATCTCAGAGCAGAGCCTGGCTCCTTCCTCCTGACACTGCCCTTTCCAAATTGATCCCCATGGATGAGGGCACCCCTCAGTCTCCTCTGCTCCAAGCTCAAGAGCCCCAACTCCCTCAGCCGCTCCTCAGCAGGAGATGCTCCACTCCCTCCAGCATCTCTGTGGCTCTGCTGGACTCTTTCAAGCAGTTCCTGTCCTTCTTGGCCTGAGGGCCCAGCACTGGACACAAGATTGCCAGCACAGGGGCACAATCACTTCCCTGCTCCTGCTGCCCACACCAGTGCTGGGACAGCCCAGGATGGCGTTGGCCTCCTTGGCCACCTGGGCACTGCTGGCTCATGTTCAGTCGCTGTTGACCAGCACCCCCAGGTCCTTTTCTGCCTGGCAGCTCCAGCCACTCCTCCCCAAGCCTGTAGCGTCCATGGGGTTGTTGTGACCCAAGTGCAGGACCCTGCACTTGGCCTTGTTGAACCTCACACAATTGGCCTCAGCCATCGACCCAGCCTGGCCAGGTCCCTCTGCAGAGCCTGTCTGCCCTTGATCAACACTGCCACCCAGCTTGGTGTCATCTGCAAACTTGCTGAGGGAGCACTCAACCCCCTCATCCAGATCATCGATAAAGATGTTTAACATGACTAGTCCCAGTACTGAGCCCTGAGGAACACCACTTGTGACGGGTTACCAACTGGACTTAACTCCATTCACCACACTCTGTGCTCGGCCGTTCAGCACACGCATGCCCGGGAGCGTGCACCAGAGCGGGGTGCGGGGGGCCTCTCACCATTTGTGGTACTTGCAGGTGAGCGCGCCATTGACCAGCTCACTGATGGAGCCCGCCTCGCTGAGGTCGTCCAGGAGGATCACCAGCGGCACGTCCGCCGTGCCCGTCTCACGGTCAATCTGGTTGGCCAGGTTGGAGAGGTACAGCTGCAGGTCCTGCAACCAAGGGGCCAGGCGTCACACGTGGATTCATGGCACGGACAACAAGGATGCTCGTGGCTGCTGCATGCCCTCACCTTGCAGGACTGCTGGTGCATGTTGAAGGTGCTGACGATGCCCTCGGTGACGTCCCGACCCGAGCGCTCCACCAGGTACTCGGCCAGGCGGTTGGTCAGGTAGGTCTTGCCGGTGCCGCTGGGTCCCGAG
>NW_010197921.1:4212-11173 GCF_000695765.1 Mesitornis unicolor | reverse complement strand
CAGGAGGCTGATGTAATGCTGCATCATGGGCTTGGGGATCAGCGTCTCAAACACCAGGCTGTCCACACACTTCTCCTTTAAGCCTGCAGGCAGGGGAGAGTTGAGGGTCCTGCTCACAGCCCACGGCACCGTGAGGCAGAGGGACGATGGGGAAGTGACTGAGGATGTCACGGAGTTAGAGGATGCCACACTGACCTTTGAGCGTCACGACGATGCTGGTCAGGCCCCGGCGGCACAGCGGCAGGTCCCGGGGGGCCGGGTGTCTGTAGCCGTAGACAGACTCAGTGCTGAGCCCCAGCGTGGACGCAGGGTCCATCTTGGTGATGTAGTCCTGCGTGGACAGGGACAGGGCTGTCAGTGCCCCTGAGGGCTGGCAGGGAGCGAGCAGTGCTCAGCAGCTCCAGGAGACCCTGGTGAGGACCTGGGCCAGGGAGCACCACGCACCATAAGCAGTGTCAAAGGATGGCTCTCAAGAGGGGTCCCTCCTGCTCCTACCTTGAAGACCTGGCAGACAGCCTCATCCAGCATCTTCCAGTCCACCTTCCCGCTCACCTTGGTCCAGCCCAGGAAAAACTCCTGCTGCTTGAGGTCCTGGGAGCCAAGGAGAAGTGTGCAGTGTTGGAGCGCTGCATCCAGCCCCAGAGAGGCGTCCTCCGCCCCCTGTCCAGGGTCATGGTGCCAGGACAGGTCAGGCTCCTCTCACAGCCCACACTCACCCCCTTGATGATGTGCTGGGGTGGCATCCGCACCACGATCCGCAGCGTCAGCTCATCCTTCTGGGTGCCAGCGCTGACAGCATCCATGGGGGACACGTCTAGGGACAGAGCAGTGGGGCTGTACCAGCAGAGAGCCAAGCCACCAGGCCCAGCGTGCCCAGCCCGAGCCAAATCCTGCTGCAGGACTGGGGCACCAGCAGCACCACAGATCCCCATGCACAGCTGCCTCCAGGTCACACCACATACACACACACGTCTGTCCCAGCCCTTCCCCACCACACACGTCTCTGTCCCAGCCCTTCCTCATCTGCCCGCAGCTCTGTTCCCCCTCTACCTGCATCCCCCAGGCTGGGGCTGAAGGCATGGCCGAGGGTGAGGCCCAGGGAGCGCCGTGGTGACGAGGAGGCCGATGTGCTCGTGATGTGGCCGGGAACGGAGCCTGGCACTGCTGAGGGCCCTGGAGCCACTTTGAGTCGGTCGTTCTCAGCCTTCAGGAGATCCACCTCCAGCTGGGGGAGCAGCAGTTACGGCACAGGGTGAGGAGCTGGATGTCACCAGCACCCCAGGGGTGCAGCACAGCTAGAGGGGCACAGGGACCGTGGACACCCCGGTGCTCAGAGCCAGCCAGGCCCTGGCAGTGGCTCTCACCTGCATGTTGTGCATGGTCTCCCGCAGTTGCTCCAGCTGGTGGGCAGAGTTGAGGGCCTCCAGGCGGATGTCTGTCAGCTTCATCTCCTTCTCCCACAGCTCTGACCGCAGCTCCGACACTTCCTTCTTCTCCGGCTCGCCCTCGCCATGGGCCTGGAAGAGCCTGGGCCAAGGAAGAGACCACAGCTTGGACACATCCAGGGCAGGAGATGCAGCCCCTGTGATCGGCCCTTCCCACCCTGCGCCGCCCGTGCTGGCCCCACGCACTCAGTGGTGTCGATGCCCACGGAGGATGACGTGGAGGATTTGATGGAGGGGGAGGCAGTCTCCGTGGAGCCATGCTGCAGCTTGGGGGAAGAGGGGGCTGACGAGTCAGGCGTGGCGATCTCCTCGATGTCCGAGTAGGACGAGGCCGATTTGGGTCCCTTCTTGATGCTGAAGGCCTTGTTGAAGGAGCTGCGCAGCTACGGGAGATGGAAACGCTCGTTATGGACAATCCAACAGCCTTGCAAGCACAGACCTGGCCCACTGCCCCGTCTGTCCAGGACCCACAGTCTGACTGGGACCAGTAACGCTGTGCCCACCACCAGGGCAGTCCTGTGCCCCACCACAGCCTGGGGAAGGCACTGGCCTGACCCCACCAGCACAGCTGATGGACGGGGCTGCATGGCCCCAGCCTGGATGGCACCAAACAGCCTCTATCAAACCATGTCCTTTCCCCAGCCCCACTTCCCCACATCAGGGTGCTCAGGCACCACACCAGCATCCCAGGCCAGCGGGAAAGGACGGCTCCATCCCCACATTCACCCCATGACAGCAAATTATGGGGACATTGCCCCTCCAGCCCCTGCAGAGCCAGGGTCCTGCTGCAAGGGGACAACCAGAGTCCCACACTCCTCTGCCCCGCAGGGTGCTCCTGGCAAGTGCAGGATGACACCGGGGTCCCGGCCGGGCATGCAGCATGCACACAGCACACACGGAGCGGCATGGGGAGGGCGGATGGACACTGCACAGGGCCAAACCGGGCCTGGATCCCGCTGTGCACCACAGTCCACGGGAGAGCAGCAGGACGGGCACTCCGGGCTCACACCATGACCCTGGGGGCCGGTGCCTGCTCCAACGGGAGGTGGGAGGAAAAGGGGATAGAGAACAGCCAGGATCCAGCCCAAAGCCCACAGCACCAGGCAGACTGGTCTGGTGTGCCCCAAAAGCATTGAATTTCAGCACAAAAACCAGGCAGGTGTCAGTCTGCTGATGGTGGGAGAGCAGGGGAGCACTGGGACCC
Organism: Mesitornis unicolor; assembly: GCF_000695765.1. NCBI lineage: Eukaryota > Metazoa > Chordata > Aves > Mesitornithiformes > Mesitornithidae > Mesitornis > Mesitornis unicolor. The sequence goes on along the minus strand of NW_010197921.1, from coordinate 8,524 downwards.
ATATGAATCCAACAGAGCCACTCTGGGGCCACATCAGCCCAGCCCTGGCAATGCAGAGATGGGCAGCACTGCACCCCAGTGCTGCAGGGAGGACCCTGTCCCCAAAAATCTGGTTACAGGGAGTCAGGAGAGCGCCTTCCCCCCACAGGAAGGAGACTGTCCCCATCCATGGGTCAGGTCCCTGCTGCCTCAGGACCACCCAGGGCAGTTCAGCCTCTCCGCACGGGTGCACATTTTGGCCTGAACACCAAAGGAAGCAGCCACGGTGGGTGCAGCCCAGCCAGGTGCCCCGGGATGGCCCGTGCTGGGGTTAGTGCCAGTGGGATGGATGGGATGGGGGTGTCATGAGCACCGTCCCCCAAAATGGAGCGAGGGCCCTGGCTGGGCACAGCATGGGGTGGAAGGGATGGCACAGGACTTACCTCGTACACCTGGAAAAAAAGGGTTGAGGTCAGCATAGGGGGAGAGAAACAAAACAAAGCAAGACTTAATCACTTGTCCAGCCCAGAGCTGCTCTGTGCAGGGACGGGGCTGCCTGGCCCAGGTGTCCGTGTCCCGACACGGGCAGAAGGGAGACACGGGGAAACCACAAGGGAGCAGACATGCAGGACCAGGGATGGAAACTCCCAGAGGGGCCGAGAGGTCCCGCTGTGCGCCTCATGACAAATCCACAGTGGCTACACACTGCTCGCCTGTGCTGGCCCCAGGGGACACAGGACCAGCACCACGATGCCAAGGCAGACCGAGAGCAGCTGCTCGTGGGGCTGACCCCGGCCAGACTCCAAGCCCCTCTCCTCCTGTCAGTGCCCATTGCACCCACCCAGCTCTTCTTCTTCTTCTTCTTGGCGTCAGCGTCCTTGCTGCTGCCAATGCTGGAGTGGCTGGTGATGCTGTTGAGGCTGGAGATGCTGTCAGAGCTGTTCTGCCGCTTGATGCGCAGCTCTGGGGGCAGCCAAAGAAGAGGGAGAGACCAGGAAAGGAGACATCAGCAAATCGTGTCTGCCCCAATGCCAGTGCCACCCTCTCCTCCCTGCTCCCCTTCCCTTCTCCCACCCATTTTCTGAGCTCTCAGAGCCACCTTGTAACATGACGCAAGGCTCAGATGCCACACAGGTGCTGCCACTGGGGACAGTGACTCCAAGCCCCAGGGAGATGCCCAGAGCACCCATCACTCTGTTCCTGTCCCAGGCCACCTCCTTGCCATCACTTCATGTTCACATTTGGGTTTCAGGGCTGCAAACAGCACTCACAGGAACAAAGCCACAGCCAGCAGCCAAACAGGGCTGTGGGCAAAGGGCTGTGGGTCCTGGGGAGGACACCCATCCTGTTACCATGCCAACACCAGCAATGAGACCTCCCAGTCACAGTGTTTGCTGTCCTATCCCAGTTTCAGATGCTCAGGGGTCTCAGGTGGTGCCCAGGGGCTCTGCACCAGTCTCAGGCAGGAGCAGCCCCCAGCTGGGCTTGGGCAAAGGGCTCAGGAAGGGCTGTGAACACCCATGGCAGGGGCTGCTGAGCTGTGCCTTACCTTTAGGGGTGACTTCAGTACCATTCAGGGCACCCTGGATCACAGCCTGGGCTTCTGAGTTCTTCTTCTTCAGGAAGTCGATGGTCTCTCGCAGGTCCAGCAGCTCTGTGTCCTGCAGGAGCAGAGCCAGGAGCCGTTGAGTGCGCTCCCATGGCACAGAAACCACCCCAAGAGCATTTGGGGGGCAGTGCCACAGCAGAGTCCAACACCCACCACCCCCATGGGCACCCTCCCGCACCGCCAGAGCCCCTCAGTGCCCACGCAGCACCCCAAAGGCACCCACCTTCTCCTCAGCCGTCTCAGCCAGGTGCCGCAGGCGGGACGTCATGCTCACCAGGCTCTGCTCAAAAGCTGCCACCAGGTTGGCCTGGGAGAGGTGGAGAAAGGGATGAGCACCCACATCTCGGGGAGCACCCACAGCTAGGGGAGCACCCACAGCTAGGGGAGCACCCGTGGGATGGCAGAGGCTGGAAAGGGCGAATCAAGGCTACCATAGGTGCAGGCCAGCACCAGCCCCGTGCAGCGCAGGGACACAGCAGCGTGTCCTGCAGCGGACCCCAGGGGGACTCACATTAGCGGACAGCTGGGACGTCAGCGTGGCCACCTTCTCCTGCGAGGACTCCAGCTCACGGCGCAGTTTGCGGATTTGCTGTGGGGAGAGCAAAAAGGGAATGAGAGGAGTCAGGGGCTCGGCCGCGTCACAGTGGCAGGGGCGGGCGATGAGCAGAGGGCGCAGGCTCACCTCAGACTGCATCTTCTCCTCAGCCTGGTGCACGAGAGCAGAGAGGGACAGACAGACAGACAGACAGAGGCAGTCAGGGGGGCAGCGAGGCGCAGACAGGCTTGGCGCGAGGCAGAGGCATGCACAGAGCACCCCGCTCCCACCCAGTCTCCCCAGCCATGCACGAAGCGGTGCAGCCCACGGGGAGCTCTTACGGAGGAGTAGGTGGAGGAGGCGCTGGAGGCCAGGGACAGCACTGATCCATGAACTGCAACAGAACAAAACGCCGCACACGTCAGCGTGGCCCTGGCCCATGGAGGCCTCAGAGGTTGCAGGTGCAGGGGTCAGAGACCCAGTGGAGGGGGCTCTGCAGGGAGGCAGAGGGTGGGATGCAGCTGCACAGCACTGCCTGTTTCTGGGTGCGCAGCTGGTGACCCCCTGCCTGCACCCTCCTCTCTGAGCCTGGGGGCTCTGCCACCATCCCTGGCTGCGTGGGCTCCCCCTCCCCAGTGCTACAATGCCCTGGGACCCCACCAGAGCCTGGGGGTCAGGGCAGGCTTTGGCCCAGAGCAGATGTGAGCACAGAAGGGTCCCCCCTGGGGCTGCCATCTCCTGCTCTGCTGCAGAGGATGGGATGCACCAAAGCACCCGACGGCACCGCAGCAGCGGCAGGAGGAAGGGATGAGCATGCAGGGGGCCCTGGTCCCCCACCCCGGGAGCCTCCTTCCTCCCTTTGCCCAGGCAGGGGTGCAGCGCGCTCTCACCGTCGTCCACAGGGTCCCGGAAGGAGCCCGAGCGGATCATGCCCTTGGGTTTGTCGGCCAGGGACAGGGTGCTGCCCATCTGGGACGTGCTGTACAGCTCGAAGGTGGAGTCGTGCGTGGGGATGCTGTTGGAGCGGGTGATCCGCGGGGCTGTGGCAGAAGTGGGGCTCACTGCAGGGAGAAGGTGAGGAGAGACAGGGTCAGAGTCACACCAGGGATCTGGGATGGGGAAGCAGGGCTAGGAGCAGTCCATGAGAGCTGGGATGCAGGGATCGTGGCCCCACAGCAGGGGGTGGCTCTGGGGGAAAGCTAAACGACAGGTTTAGGCTGGGAAGCCCTGGATGTAAGCCCCAAGGTAGCCACAGGGCTACCATCGCCCTGGGGCAAAGTGGGCACTGCCTTGGCAGAGTCCATCACCCAGGGGTGCAGGAGGGGAGCACCTCATCACCCGCTGCCCCCTCCCATCTGCCCAGACCCCCCAAACCCCAGGAACACACAGCTCCTGGCAAGAGCAGGGCAGGGTTCACCAGGCAGAGCAGATGAGACGCCCTGAAGCGGTGGTGACGGGCACCCCTGGCACAACCCAGCACCTCGGTGGGCCAAAAGCACCGGGCACTGGGGCTGCTGGGGAGGAAGAGGAGAAGAGCAGCACCCAGGGCAGCGTCAGTGAATCCCACAGAGAGCACGGGGCTATAGGGACAGGGGGACAGGGCTGGCGTTGGAGGGCACTGACCGATGCTGGTGAGTGGACCCTTTCCCACCAGCGCCATGGGGAGGACAGGGGGCGAGGGCAGCTCCTGCTGCTCGTCCTACTCGGGGAGCCCAGCGCTGACAGCGTGCGAATGGCGCCGCTCCTTGGCCTCCTCCTGGGAGTGGAGCTGGTACCTGGGAAGCAGAGCAGAGCAGTGGGTGCACCAGCACCGTCCGGGCTCCCTCCCGCTGCACCACCAGCCCCTGCAGAAAGCCCCACATGCCCTCCCTCCCCAGCACCACCCAAAAGGGATTCAGGCTCTTCTACCTCAGCCCTTTCTTGGGCAGTGTGTTCCTGTCGCGGTTGGCACTGCAAGGGAAGGGAAAAATCGGTCACATCCCTGCACAGGTGAGGGAAGGTACCACAGGGGCTGAACTGTGGGAATGTGGAGCGTTTCTCCAAAAAGTGGGGCAAGAAGAGCTCCCAAAGCAGGCAAAGACCATGGCAGGACAGCAGGGAAGGAGCTGAGCCCACAAAGGTGCCCTGGCAGCCCCGTGCCCACCCTCCCACTGTACCTGTCCAGATGTGCAAGCCGGGGGCTCCCGCTC
>NW_010197921.1:3328-3604 GCF_000695765.1 Mesitornis unicolor | reverse complement strand
TGGGGCCGCTGCCTTGTCCTTTGCCTCCTCCTTCTCGGGGTCCGTCTGGTTGACGGGAGCCGGCGTGCCGCGGCCAGCGCCGATCTTGGACGGCTCCTTGAGCCGTGACACCGAGATGCTGCCCTGCTTGGTGCTCAGCAGGCTGGGATCGATGCTGCTGCTGACCGGCCGGTTCGCACCGCGGCCACCGGTCACACTCATGGAGCTGGACTTGGCCGGCCGGGGCAGGCTGCGGTACTGGATGTTGGAACGAGCCCCCGGGGCCAGGCAGCCGGG
>NW_010197921.1:2162-3274 GCF_000695765.1 Mesitornis unicolor | reverse complement strand
GGAGCGCTTCTGTATCGTGCCGAGCGTGGCGGAGCCCCCAGCCTGCATGACGGTGGCCGTGCCGGTGGCAGGAGCTGGTTTCTTATAGCCAAAGGAGCTGGAGGCCGAGGGCCGTGTGAGACCTGACGGTGGCTTCTTGGCATCGGCGATGCGGTCACGGCCGGCGTCGGAGGAGGAGCGCTGCAGGCCTGTGCTCTTCACTGACAGCTTGGTCTTGTCAGTGGCTTTGGTCTCGGGCTTGCCTGGTGGAGAAGGACAGGTCCTGGTTAGTGTCCCCATTTGAGTGTGAACTATTCCAGACAAGATGGTGATATCAGAGACACAGGGACATGATGGTGAAGAAAGGACCTGCCACCATCCGGGGAGTCAGGGCAGAGTCACGGCCAGGCCCTGGTGTACGTGGCCACGAGGCCATGGTGCAGGCAGGTCCTGAGGTGGGGCCAGACCCATAACCTGCCCGCAGGGATGCACAGCTCTGCTGTTCCCCCCAGCTCATGTTCAGTCACCACATCTGCAGGCACAGGGCATCCCATGGCCAACATGTGTGGGGAAGGCCCGTGAAGACAACACCCAACCTGTTCCCATCAGAGGAGCTGGACCCTGCCCAAATCAGGCCTCACCTGCCACTTTGAGGGTGCTCTGCGCTGTGTGGGTGATAGGAGAGGTCACAGCCACCGGTGGGGCCTTGCCCTTCTTGAGGGAGCCCGGGGTGCCCAGGCTGACCGGCTTCTTTAGCTCGCCGCCCTTGGAGCCCTCCTCGCCGCCCTCCGAGGGCTCCCGGCGCCACTTGGAGGAGCCGTGCTCCATCTTGAGGCTGCTGCTGTCGTAGTCCAGCTTTTTGGGTGCCTTGTCCTCGCCCTCGCCGTACCAGCTCAGCCCGCTCTCCGCCAGCGAGCGTTTCTCTGAGTCCGTGCGCAGCTGCGGGCAGAGCGGAGTCAGGGGCACCGCTGGCACCCACCCCAAACCCGCCCCCAGGGAGCACCCAGCTGCGAGAGGGACACACCGGACACCCCGGGCTGTGTCTTAATTTCCCCACACCAGTACCCTCCATCCTCTCCCTCCCACTGAGGCTGTGCCACTGAGCGGGCACCGGTGCCAGGAGGGTTTTGGGC
>NW_010197921.1:1351-1903 GCF_000695765.1 Mesitornis unicolor | reverse complement strand
CAGCTCCAGGTAGCACCCACAGCAGGGAGCTGGCACTCGGTGATCACGGCTGGCTGCAGCCCAGCCTGGCACAGGCTCAGCACGCCACCGACACATCAGCCTCTGCGACCCAGCATGAAGGCCCCCACAGGGCTTTTTGGGGACAGGGGGTTACCTACACAGCGTGGGGAGGCCAGCACCCACACCAGCAGGGCTGGCAGCAGCACGGTTGGCACCGAGCCCCTGTGAGGGTCCAAGGATTCCCGGAAAGGGCAGGGAATGCAGCATCCGCCCTTCCTCAGGCAGCCCCCACCCACCGCTCCCTGCTCCCCGCTCGCAGCATGCATCCCGGGGGCCCAGGACGCAGGTACGGACAACGCCGCTGCGCCGGGGCGGCTGCTCCATGCCAGGGGCTCAGCGGAGCGTGCACAAGCCCATGTTCGGGGCTGTCACTCAGCGCCGCGCCGGGGCAGCAGCTGCCTGCGCACCCCAGGGCCCGGCTGGCCCCGCAGCACCGGGCTGTGCCTGCGGCGATCCGGCACAGACGGGCAAAGCGGCTTCCAGCAGGGGGGG
>NW_010197921.1:0-1290 GCF_000695765.1 Mesitornis unicolor | reverse complement strand
GGCAGGGCTGTAGGAGAGAGGAGTAGAGTGGGGGGGCTGCAACCAGCCCCAGTCACCCCCACAGACGCCTGTTCCCAACACTGAGGGCACAGGGTTGCAGGAGGATCTCAGTGAGCACCAGAGACCCCACTGCTGGTGAGGACACTTAGCATCACCCAAGGGACAGTGTGGGTTGGGGACAGGACAGGGTGGACGAGAGGGCACCCACTGGGCACCTCCAAAACCACAGAGCACAAGCAACAGCTACCACCATCCCTCTGGGATGCCCAAGCACCAGGACAGAGCAACGCAGGCAGCTCCAGCACCACCCCACCAGCCCCATGGATCCTTCCCAGACAGCGGGGACCGGCCAGAGCCAGCACGGACACAGTCCCCTTCATCCCCACAGCAACTTTTGGGAGAGCGTCCCACAGGCACTGCCACCCAGGGAGGGATTTAATTACGACCACATGTTCGGGATGCGATGCTGGGGTGCCTGGCCCCAAGCATCTCCCACCACCAGCCCCTGCTCTGGGGGTGACTTCTCACCAGGACAGAAACCCCCACCTCAGAGCAGGAAGCAAAATCCCTCTCCTCTCCCAGGCTGGCATTGCCCTCACAGCCCGCAGCACTTTGGGGAGCTGCGTCCCATGGGCACACAGCTGTCACCAAGCACAGCACTGGCTCTCTCCAACTTGGGCTTTGGTGGCCTGGTAGCACGGACCCCAGAAGCTCTCCCAGCCCCATACTGGAATCCCCACTCCCCCAGAGAGCACTGGTGAAACAGGGACAGAGCTGGGGACCAAACTGGGGCAGGAGGTCACCCCAGACCTTCCTTAGCAGCCCCACACCAAGGAAGGTCAGTGCAGGGGTCGCAGGTGACACCCTAAAAGCACTGAAGCAATGGGGTGAGGCCTGGGAGCCAGACGCCTGCTGTGAGGTGTCTCCAGCTCTCCTATGGGGCACGTGGCTGGCACAGAGAGGACCTCAAAACTGCATGGAGGGTGTATGCATGCCTATGCTGTACCAGCAAAGCAAGGAAAGCCTCAGCTCAGGCCACACCATGGCAGCAATGAGTCCCGCTGCACGGCCAAGCCCAGGCACCCAGTTCCCTGCCCACCAAGGTCACCCAAGTGTCCCCCACAGACCCCCAAACGAGGGACAGCCACACCACAGCACCGCACTGGGAGCAAAACCCAATTCCTGCTTTATGCTCCAGCCCTTCCATCTTCCCCAGAGCCATTCCCCACCTCCCTTCAGCTGGCACCACACCGAATCCACCCCAAGGCACCCCCAGGGCACCCGCAAGCC
>NW_010197920.1:0-12878 GCF_000695765.1 Mesitornis unicolor | reverse complement strand
CCCTAACGTTCTGTGATTCTGTGTGATCTCCTTTGTCAAAGACACATCCATGCAGCAATCCCTCTTATGAGAGAGTTTTTAGAAGTAGAAACTGGCTGTTCCTTGCAGTAACTAACCAAGGCTGTACAGGGGAGCAATCCTTGCTTGAGTGTTGAGGTTCAGTATTCAAAGCACTGCTCTTCTGTAATGTTGGTTGCTCAGCCTCGGTATCCTTGGAGGACCAAAGAAAATTCGGAAAGCTCAAATCATGATTTTCTGTTTGAGGGAAGAGGGACCTTCTCTTCATAGAAATCCTTGTTTGAAATGGTTATGCAATGATGCAGGATTTATTTGGCAACCTTAATTGGAGCCTCAGAAGTTTATGCCAAAAATGCGTAGGGCAGAGATATGGGAGAAGTTGTCTTGCCAATCACCTCTGCATTCATGGGTGTACCTTTGAAGAGCTGGGAAGAAAGAAGAATCACACTCGCCTAAAGGAAGAGTAGAAGCGTGGCAGCTGGTAGATCAAAAGTACTGATCAAGGCAGTCCAGAAACCAAATACACAGTAAAGTTTTGTATTATCCTGATTTTGCATGTCTAGAGTCACCCTGCAAAACATTCTGCTGGGTTAAAATGTCACTAATGCTCCAAAGTACCCTTTTTGCTGATGCTAGAGATAAAGACCCATAGAGAAGCAAACCTGTGTTTGTAATCTGTAGAAAAATGTTGTGTTCCCTCAGTACCTAAATGCAATCAGCTTGCTTTTTATTGTTTCAAAAGCTGAGGCCATAGTCATTTCTCATTGTGTTAAGAGATACATGTCACGTCTGAATTGATAGAAATAATACAGGAAGAGAGGAACTGCTGCGGGTTACTGCCTGGGAGCCAGAAACAGCTTCTTGTTTGCTACACAAAAAGTAAGCCTGAAGAAGCTGCCTGGTTCTCAGGGTATTGCTACAAATGAGAACGGGTGTGTGGTTGTTGGGTAACTGCAGGTATGCGGTTCCTCTCTTTCTCCCAGGTATTAGTTTTGAATCTGAACTCAGGAAATGAGTGAAATTTAGCTACCTTTTCAAGTAGAAAAATATTTTTTTTTAATAGCAGCGACATTAAAAAAATAAAGAAGTAAAGAGAAATAAATTGTTCATCAGCATTAACATAAACAGGCTGGTCAGTATTTATTTAAAAAGGTTAAAACCCCACACTTCTATGCTTAAAGGTTTTTTCAAAATCCTTTTAATGCATTCTAATAACTGCAGGATGTGCCTGGGTTCCTTTTGACAGCGTTTCCTGGAGTGTTTGCCTGACTTTCTGGTGGGACAGCTCTACTTCATATGTAGAGGCTGTGTCAGTGAGAACTTCCCAAGCTGGGAGTTGGTGTCCTGGGATTGGGCTGCCCAGAACAGCCAAATTGAGCTGTGACAGTGTGGGATTTCTGTAGCTGTGTGAATGTAGAACAAAGAGAGTACTAAGTAAGAAAAGAATGGCATTTACCTGTTTACAAAACCTGTAATGTTGAAAATAGTATCAATAGCCTCTAAATATTTTTGAGACTTTTAGTTGTTAGATGCTTACGCTCATTGAATGCCGTACCAGTTGTAAAAATCTGACCGTTGGTCCTTGTACTTCAGATACCTTTTCTGTAAAGGGTGAGCAGTAGTATTGCCCTGCCTTCTGACTTTTTTAAAAGAATAAACAATTGTTACAGTGATATGGGAAGACCAGCAAAACGTGAGTGAAATATGAATATGTAGATAAAACCTCTGAAGTTTATTGAGAAGGAGTTGTCATTTCAGTGTTCGTTAATGTGAATATCAAAGCAGATTTATAGTACTTTGATTTAATGTCAGAATAGCTGTTCATGCAGGCTCTTTACCTCACTGTTTCTCTGGTAAGTATACGACTAACGCTGCTAGGACACGAAGATCAGACTGGGAAGATAAGGAGCATAAATGGGTGTAATGCTAAATGACAAACATGGTACCAGTTTGTAATTCATTTACACGTTTAATGTAAATTTTCATTTTAATGTATTGCAACAGCTTCTGAAGTTTATGCTGGAGTTTTGGAAAAAGCGTCTTGCTGAAGACCATAAATCCATCTTGCTGCACGATTTGTGATTTGTATTATAAATGCATCATGCTTTGTATATACTGTTGAGAATTAACGTGATTTTATGTTATGTTTTGAATGCAGCATGGAAAACTGTTAAAAGCACGGAGGGGAATATTTATCTTATGTGTGCCACTGGTTCTGTTTTTCAGTGTGTTGTGTTAGTTAACGGTAACATCAAAACAGCTGATGGTGTGGTTAAAATGATTTCTCCCTTACTCCTAGGGATCAGATGATTGCCTTGTAAAAATCTGGGCCACAGACGATGGCAGGTTGTTGGCTACCCTGAGAGGGCATGCAGCGGAGATCTCCGATATGGCAGTGAACTATGAAAACACCATGATAGCTGCTGGGAGCTGTGATAAAATGATCAGAGTTTGGTGCCTTCGGACTTGTGCACCCTTAGCGGTTCTGCAGGGCCACAGTGCATCTATAACATCACTGCAGGTAGGTTTTGGCTCTGTGAAATCTGTGAACAGTAAAATGCATCATTTGGCTGAAAAAGAAACCACCCAAGAATGTTCTGTGTAATAAAAAATGTGTGCCTGGCAACTAAGCAGTGAAGCGAGAAGGAATTTTCTCGGTACACACTGTGATATAACACGTGTTTATTGTCAAAATGCGCGACCCTTGAAAAATGCCAGACGTAATCCTTGGTCAAAAATGTTGCATGACGTGTGTGAGCAGTTCCGCTTTGAAGCAGCGTTCCTCTGCAGGCTGTGATTTGGAGTGCAGGTACGTGGAGTAAGAACCGCGGGCACTGCTGAGTGGTTTCATTTGTTCCTGTTCAGAGCTGTGGCTGTTGCACAACCTGGGCTGTGGGGAGGGAGAACCCAGAGTGTTACGGCAAATAACCCGCAGGAGTTGTTGTGAAGGAAGAGAGTGACTGAGCAGCATCGTGTTATTTTGGTGTTCATTGAAATTTATTTTCCTTAAGTATGGTTTAATACTTGATATTTTTTATTTTTTTTTTTTTTGGTGAGAAGTCGAAGACTTGGGGAACTTGTTAGCACATGTGGAACAGATTAACAGCAGACCTTTTCTTTCTTCTTTCCCTCTTCCCCCCAGTTCTCTCCACTGTGCAGTGGCTCAAAGAGATACTTATCTTCAACCGGAGCAGATGGAACAATATGCTTTTGGCTGTGGGATGCTGGGACCCTTAAAATAAAGTTAGTTGCTATTTTCTTTCTTTCTTTTTTTTTTCTTGTAATTAAGAATGATGCACAAATGTTGGAGAAGAATTTGACTAAAACAAAACTTGTCACTGGCTGGTTCAGTGTGTGACTGCTAGGTACGATTTTTTACAAGGGCAGGTAGTGCTAGAACAAAGGGGAATGGATTTAAACTGGAAGAGGGGAGATTTAGACTGGATATTAGGAAGAAATTCTTGACTGTGAGGTGGTGAGGCCCTGGCCCAGGTTGCCCAGGGAAGCTGTGGATGCCCCCTCTCTGGCAGTGTTCAAGGTCAGGTTGGACGGGGCTTGGAGCAGCCTGGGCTGGTGGGAGCTGTCCCTGCCCATGGCAGGGTTTGGACTGGATGAGCTTTAAGGGTCCTTCCAACCCAGACCAGTCTGTGATTCTGTGATTTTAGCTATAGCTTGCTTGCTTATGTCTCAAGGACTAAGTTGATAATATATTTTGTAGAGTGAAGCAAGTAACTGTATAGCCAGTTTTGCTGTGTCTCTGTTACTTTAGTAAAAAAGTCTAGTGATTTTTTTTTTTAATATGATGTCAAAGTTGGTGCTTTTTGATTCTGTTATCTCTTAATCCCAAATGAAATTAAAATTATGTTGATGAAATGACTGCAATTTAGACTTGAAAACTCCAGTTTTTTTAGGAGACAGTAATGTCTAAGTATAAATTAGCATGGGGTATTTTTGTTGTTTGTTGTTTTCTTCTCCCTATTTCACAGTTTCTCTTTCATAGAACCTTTTCATAGTTGCTCTTTAGTGTAGCATGGCCGGAGGCAGAATTTCTTGGACAGCTGAACTTGAGCCTGAAGTTTCTGCCTTTAAAGTGTAAGATATTAAAGTGTTCCCAGGACCCTCAAATAGAGAGTTTTTAAAATTTTATTTATTTTTTTTGAAGTTAACTTGTTCAGTGGCTTTCAAATGCTTTTTGATCCTTCTTTTCCTTTATCATAAAACACCTGTAGCTGAAAATTGTTGGTTTAATAATCATTAGTAATTTATTTTTGGTAATTGCTATTAGAATCTCTTGCGTCGTGCCAAGGTTACACAGAGCTTGTAGGTAGCTTTGTCACTTCTCCAGTGGTCTGGGCCTTAACATTTTGGGCACTTCCTGGATACTGTAGATGAAGCTGCTGCTCAGACTGTTAATCCTCTGCTTGCCTGGCACACGCTGTAGTCAAAGTAACACTTTGTTACTGAGGAGAGGAGGAGATGGCTTACAAGCTTATTTTTAATGTGTGAAGGAGAAGAGTTGCCATCACATTATTTTTCTTAAGGTCTCTTAAGTCTGAGCTCTTGTTGACAAGATGAAATCTTGATCTGCCTGATTTTTAAACCTTTTTGGGCCCACATGGTTCTTTCTCTCTTACTTTTTTCCTTTCTTTTTGTGTCCTTATCCTAAATAAAGCTTCAGTCTATGGACTTGAATTTTGAGACAAATCCTGTCAATAGAGTATAGCAGAATCCATGAGACTTAAATTGGTTTTGCTGTATGAGCTGAGAGGTGAATGTTTAGAAATCACAAATGTGTGGATGTGATTTGTCTTGAGGTAAGACTTAAGGGGTGGGAAAGCTGGAGTCAGTTATGGTAGGGGATTCTCAACCGATTCCTGTCCATGATTATAATGGTAAATGGAAAATGAAAAAATTCACTGAGATGCACTCAGCAAATATTTAAGGAATACAAGTTTTTTTGAGTAATGCTTTTGTCTATCAGTAGTTGCAGCAGATGTGATTGGGCGCAGAGAAAACAGATCAGTTCAGCTGTCTCGTGCAGCACAGAAAGGAAGTGGTTCTGATAATCCAAGTTGTGCCAGTGATTCATGTTGCTTAATGACAGTGTAGATTTTGAGAATGAAACTTGTACCATCCTTACTTTCTGTTCTGGAAATACTTTTTATGCGCTGTGTTTGAGAAGGCAGAGGAACCCTTGAACCTTTGCTGCTTCCATCTGGACAAAGTTGGGTGTGTGAAGATGGGACATGTGCAGTCCTCAGTGTCCTGAGGAGAGCGTGTCATGACTAATTTCTTTTTGGCCCTTATTGTACTGGAGGGTATCAAGTGAGGGTGGTCAGTTCCACCTTGGAAGGAGATGGTTCTTTACAGAACACGCAGTTAAGTTATGAAACTCTTTGCCACAGGATTTTGTACTTTACATGAAGATACTGAAAGGCATCGCTGTGTTTTTTCTGCTCTTGCACCTCCAGTTACAACTGCTTTGGAGACAGGATACTGGTCTTAGGTCTCTGTTTGAACTTAGTAGAGCTGTTATGTGTTTGAAGGAATTGATGCTTTTTGATCAAAGCTAAAATTTGATAAAAATATGGTAAAGTCGAAATGAGCAACAGGTATGACTTGGGACATAACTATATGTCACTGAGGACATTGAAATAGTTGGACACTCAGGAAAGGCTCTTTATGGAGCTCTTCCTGAATTGAGCAGTATGTTAGTTCAGGGAGATTTGTGAGTTGTGGCAAGTTTTACCTAATGTGCTAATCAGTAAACTTTTCTAACTGTGGTTGTCATGCTTGGTACAGTGAATCACATTAAGTGATACTGGGAAACTAGGAGTCCAGTGTAATTTTCCACAAGAAGGCTGCATTGCGTGGACAGTGTGTGTCAGTAGTGGGTGTAGGTTGTCGTAACAGTTTTTGATGAAATGTTTGCACTTCCACACGCCTCTAGATCTGGATCTGCCTCTAGAGCTGTGGAAACACGGCAGGTTCCCTCCACATCCATTCAGTGATATCCTGGAGCAAAACCAGTGCCAGCAATACAGGAACATCAAAGGAAAGAGAGATTCCTGTTAAATTTTTTTCAGAAAGCCCTTTGTGAGGTTACTGTTTTTAAAAACACGATGTGTAGGCCATCTGGAGGAGAGAATAACTGGTGGGATGGGAGGTCTGTCCTTCTGTTTATCGCTATAGTAAAAATAAAGGCTTGTTTCTCTGCGATGCCTCTAAAGAAGAGGAAAGCTGGCAGAGAAAGTAAGATCTCTGACCACAGTCGTTCAGGTCCTGAGCTTGCAGCCCTGTGTCTCAGTTCCAGCTGCCCTCCCACCCCAGGCCAGAGAAATGGGAGCTTTTGGGCAGGACTGAACGTTTGGAGTGGTACAGGCGAAGAGTGCTGTTGTGTGGTTGAGTCACAACTTGGATTTCATGCTGCTCCTGAGCTTGACTACAGCCTGTCCTTCAAGGATGCAATTGTCCAGTACTTTACATGGGGACTGGTGGTAATGTCTTAAAATTTCAACTGTTCAAAAATAATTATCTATCTATCTATCTATGTATCTATCTATATGTATATATACAGCTCACCCCCTGCTTTTCATACTCGGCACTACTTGAATCATCCAGTGGTGAGTTCAGAAAACGCTGTAGGGCAGCCTCATGATGCTCATGTGGTTGGTTGTAGTTTCAAGATGCTTGGCAGCGCCAGCAATACTTTGCCGAACGTTTTCATGAAATCAGGGGAGAGGCAGTGTTTGGCCACACTGCTGTGTTCTGTGTGCTCTTCAGTTAAAAATAATGCTTTTGTTCTTCACTACGCTGAAAACTTTGAGTGGAACCAGCTTGGCTGTTAAAGTCTTCTGGATCAACTCCCTGTCTGTAAATGAAAATTTGACTTAGTCCCTCCTGGGAAGAATTCCCTCTGAAGGGAGCCTTTCCCTGTCAGCTTCATGAGATGAGGAAACTTGAGATTGCTCATTATTCTTCACTTCCAAAAATAGATCAAAATATTATGGAATTATTTTATCTCAACAGATAATGAAGGATTGGAAAACTCACTACCTTGATAACTGTAGTATTTGCCATTAAAGGGACTTAGATACCCTTTAAGCCTTCTGATGTCTAGTGCCCTGCTCCAGTTCTGTTTTCTGTTTCGTTTTGTCTTTTTATCTCTGTAAATATGTATTTTGTTTGTTTCTTAAGTATCAAAAATCTTTGTGTTCCGCTTTGCCAGCAGCTCTGCTGCAGTATTAATAGTATTTCTGAAATTAGATGCTTCCTATGTTGGTCTCCCAATTTTTTTAATAACCTTGTTAATTGAGGCATGTTCAGTATCTAGGTCACACGTATGGCCCAGACAGGAGATGCTTGGTGACAGAGCTCTGTTTTGATAAACCACAAAAGGACACATTACGGTAGATTTGGTGCCATAGGATGAAACACAGACATTGACACAGCTGACCACAAACTTCTCATTCAAAGGAGACCACTCAGCCCTGTTCACGTGCTGCTGTGACTGGTGCGGATGCATCTTCAGTGTTACAGAGCCTCCCCCCATGTGCTCCTCTTCTTTCAGTGAAGAGATTTCTCACTGGGCAGTTACCATGTGTGCCTAAAAGCAGTAACATTGCAGGTAGATTACTTTGGTTGGTTGTTGCTGCAGGTAAGGAAGTTGAGGAATGTGGCCCAAACAAGATGGGAAAAGAATTAAAAATTGAGGCAGTCAAGACTTTCCATATATTTAGTTTCCTGTTACTATTCTGGATGGTGATAGAAAACACAAGTCAGATCCTGTGTCGGCTGACAGCAGGGAGAAGAGAGAAAATCAGCCTCGGGTTGTCAGAAATTGAAGAATAATCTGCCTGAAGTTTAAGGGAGAATTATTACAACTGGTCAGTGCATCAAAGTTAAATTAGTTGCTCTGCGAAATATTTGCATATCTATCTCCTCTGAGAAAGGAGCTGACTTTTCTTGTTATTCTTCTGCCACCTGTTTGGATCACAAGTTTCCAGAGTGAAGTCTGTTGCTGGCAGACCATATGAACAAAGCAGCAGAACTGTCTCACAGATTTGGGTAGAGGAGCTTACTATACTGCTTTTCTTCTTTTCTATTTTTTCCCCCGTAATTTTAAAAAGAGGGGGGAAAAAAGAGCGAAAAAGCACGTGCTGATGGTTTTGACGTTCCTGTTTTGGCCGAGATGTTGATTTCTCAGTTGTCATCAGAGCGGTGTGATCCTTCCCAACGGCTTTCTTCAGCAGAAGGTGCTTGCTGTTAAACAGGCTGGTTGTGCATCACAATTGGGATGTGCTGAACCTGACCAAAGTGCTGCTTTGTGTCTGCTGCTCTGAGCGCAGGTTATTTTTTGACAACGTCTCCTCTTGTTTCTGGATCTGTGTTGAACTTAATACAGGTCTCCTCTACGAGGAAAACATTTTACCAGGGCTTTTCTGGACACCTTTATGAAAGGTTTGTGAAGGTATCTTAGTGCTTTCCAGTCACTGAGCTAATTGTTTCACTTTACAAACATTCTCAATCCAATCAATTGTAAAGCGAAACAATTAGCTTGCTTTCTGTATGTTGCAAGAAGTTATGCTTTTATCCCTTTTCCTTGCTTCCAGAATGCTCAGTTAATTCTGCAAAGGCTTTAGTGTAAAAAAAAAAAAAAAAAAAAAAAAGCCATAATCTTTTGTTTCCTCATGCATAAATAACAGCCATTAGAGAGCCATAAGTTGGAGAGTTTACCTTGGTTATCCAGACTGGAACGTAAGTGTGTACTCTATTTTGCAGCTGTCTTCACTCCAAAGGCAGAGTTCACAAACCACAGTGGAAGAAAACAGCACCTATTTATCTATTTACACTTGCTCCAAATTATGTAAGCTGCATATTGAATCACCTGGTGGTTCTTCTTCTGGTGGTGTCTCGGTTCAGAAGGGGATCAGCTGGTTTTTGTAGAATGGGTTGTTGTCTTGTTTTGCGTATCTTGACGTGAAGTTTCCTTGTCACGGGTCTGCAGGCAGTTAACCTTAAAACTCCTAGAGGAGGGGAGTTTACAGGACAGCCCATACTGAATGGACAATATGGAGAAAGATTTCTTAGCTGCTATTCCTGGTGTTTCTTTCTTTGGTTTATGCACAGGCACCCTCTGAGGTTTAATACCTACTCCTTTCTTTGAGATAGCAATAGCTGATTTGTGGAGAAAGGTCTCTTATGCATCTGCTATCAGCTGAAGTGAATTATATGGATCCTTTTGCTTTTAAAAGAGAAAAATTTGGTTAAGTTATGAATATGCATTCTTTGATGCTAAGACAAATCTTTAGTGATGACACTTGTGGGTGTAATGCTGCTTTTCTCTAGTAAGTTTATTGAGTGAAGATTGCAGATGGCGTACTATGCAGGACCACCTACTGGTTTGAGGTTGCTGCAGTGCGTGAGCAGAATGGAAGCAGTGACTGAAGAACCAGATCTGATTTGGTTTGTTTTTATACACTCTTAAAGTGCCAAAGCCATTGAAGCTGTAGTTCTGCTTCTGAAATGCCTAAAAGGAAGCGTAGGCCATAAAGTAAAATTCCTTACAGACTTCCAGCCATTGTCCTAATGTTCTTTGGGCACTGTTTGAAACCAGCCCACAAAGAATTGTTGTCCTCTGAAGAAATGGGTATATTCTAATACTGTGAAAAATGCCACATTTATTTAGATTTCTTCAGTATCTTTTTCTATAAAGAGCACCAGGCTGTTTCTCTCTTGTAAAAGCAGCCACATGCTGCAGGAGAAAACCAGAGTCCCAGTACACCCAGTGGTTTAAAACTGGATATCGTGGGCAGCTGGCTCCAGTGTCTTCTCTTCTGCTTTGCTGGTGACTTCAGAAAAATGTTTCATACAGCAATATTAGAGGGGAGAGGGAAATGGGATTTAAGTTGTGATACGACTTTCCTTGATACATGGATTGTTTAGTCCATCTGGATGTCTTGGTTTCCTAAAGATCAGAGCATGAAGCGTAGTCACGCAAAATTGTTTATAGATGGGCAGCCATCTGTTCCTTCATATTTAATTTTGTCCTTCTGTGCTTTATTTCTAAGATACTGACTTACTTTTTGAAGCCATATTAGGAAATAATTTAACTGTTTCTTTATTTGTAGTCCAAGGCCAACAAAGTTTACAGAACGTCCTCGGCCCGGAGTCCAAATGATCTGCTCTTCTTTTAGTGCTGGTAAAACACTTCTTTTATTTGTTTGTTTTCCTTTTCTCCCTTGTATCACTATAAGATGTCATTTGGAGAGTAAAGTGAATATGCTTACTGTAGCATGTTTCTTGTTAATAAGATGGAATTGAGTTTAAACAGCTATTAAAAAACCCCAAATATTTAAAGTAGGAAGTCAGAATATACGTATTAACTCTTGGTGACTTGGGCATTCTTGAAAAAAAGTTAAATATAAAATGTTGAAAGTCTCTTGTAACTGCAAGTCTTTTAGAACACGATGTATACCTTTTTCTCAGGTTGATTCTGAGAGTCAGCTTTATCTGAGATAGTGTTCATAGGGACTGGGACAACAAGGTGTTGGTCACCTGGTTCTCGTGATCTGAATTTCCTTGATGAATGGAAAGACAAACTTATTTTCGGGTACTGGACCTCTATAGTTTATTCAGTTTTTGTTAAGATTGAGGCTTCTAAAGGCTTAGTTGCAAACAAATTCCTGTAGTTCACTGCTCTTTCAAATGTGTCTGCAGATGCCCGTTTCTCTGACAGCAAATGTGAAGTCATTCAACTCCAGTTAAACTTTTGAGTTTCTAAATGTTGGTTTTGCTTAAAGGTCAGTTACAGGTGTAGCTGAAATGAGATACAGCTGTAAATTTAAGGGACTAAATTTAAGTATGTGATGTTACAGCTCTTTGAAAATACTGTAATCGCATCAGTTTGCCCTTTGTTCTTAAGACTTTTCTGTTTGTTTTTTGCAGGTGGAATGTTTTTGGCCACTGGGAGTACAGATCACATCATTAGGGTTTATTTCTTTGGATCAGGTCAGCCAGAGAAGATATCAGAGTTGGAGTTTCATACTGTAAATACTCTTTAAAAAATTACATTAAGTATTTGAGAAAAATAATAATTTGGATAAATTTGGGTAACTTGGAATCGTATTTGATCTTTTTTCTTTTCTACTCTCTTTTTTTAAATCTAGGACAAAGTTGACAGCATTCAGTTTTCTAATAGTAGTAGCAGGTAAGCACAGAGCTTATTCAGAGCTTTTTTATTGGTCTTGTGGACATCTGTACATGCCAGTTTTTTGGAAGTAGTTACAGAAGAAAAAATGCTTTGTTTTGAGGTTCATCTAGTAAAATAATCTGTTACTATTGGATTCTCACTGTTTTTTAATAATACTCCTTCAATTTTAGGTTGTTTTCACTGTAAGGAATGATTAAAGAATTTTGAATTTGCGAAAACTAAGGAGTATAAAAATGCTTGAAATTTCTTTTTAAGAAGTATATGTGTGTATATGTTCATGTATAAAATACATGCATTTTTAGATATATTTAAATATTTAAACCTTTTTTTGTTGATGTGAGTGCTGGATCCAGGAAAACTGTCAAACCAGATCTAACAATACCTTGTTTAGCTGCCTAATGCTTTTTCAGTGTTTCACTTCAAGTTCTGGATGTTGGATGTGAAGGATGCTAAAGAAAACGGTTCCATTTATGTTCTAATGTTCACTTTTATGATACAAATAATTGTAAACCAAACTTCATTCTGCTCCACCCACCTCTTTCTCCTCCTCCTCCTTCTACACCTGCACCACAAAACAGAGGAAGAAAAGCTTATTGGGAGCAGGTTTTGTTTGTTTTAAATCGTGTCTGTACTTCCGCTTGCAGGGCTCCGCTCTTTTGAGTTTTAAATTCTGTGACTTCGGTTTTCAAGTGTCTTTTCTGCACAGATCTGCCTTTGATGTCCTGGTAACTTTATTTTTATTCCCTTTTGTTAGGTTTGTGAGTGGAAGCCGGGATGGAACAGCACGAATCTGGCAATATAAGCGAAGGGAATGGAAGAGCATTTTGTTAGATATGGCTACGCGCCCGGCAGGGTAAGCGATGGAAAATGTTCTGCTGTCAGATAGGTACTTGAAGGACATGGAGAGCTCTTGCTGACTTATTTGAAGAGGAAAAGAGGGGAAAAAAAAAAAAGGAGGGGAGAAACAGGGGGGAAAAGTGTGTGTGGGGAGGCCTTCTGAAATTATTATTGTTTAAATGCACACTGGGCCTGTCCAGCTCTTGAAGTCCAATGAAAACAAATATTTGACTGCATATTCAGCTGTAGAAACTAGCTTGGCCTGATATTAACTCCAGTAGTATTTTGATTAGATTTAAAGAATAAAAAGTACTCAAAATCCATTAAAGGTCAAATTTATATGGCTTTTTACATGGGTATTTATATCTGGAGCAGGAAAACCAGGTCAGATCTACTTGAGACTGCTTGCACTTTAGTAATAGTTAAAAATATTGCAGAATCTGCATGCCCAGAAAAGCACTCTTGGGTTCTTTCCTACCACATGCCAGAGCAAATAAATCACTTGCTCTGTAACAGGTTCTCGTTTGTTAAAACAACCTGAAAATTTACCAGGCTTTGTAGGTATGGGAAACTTCTGTGCACTAAAACAGGCAACAAAAGAAGTGTGAAGATGGAGAATGATTTTGTAGGAATTGTGGCTTGCACCTTTTAATTTTGGCATGGAGGAGTCGTTTCCCAACTGACATATATCAGAAAGATCTATAATAGGTTTAAGGGGTAAACCTTTTTCCCCTTAGTGCCCATAGTGAGTGCATTAAAGGATGATATTTAATAGAAAACAAATTACAGAATCACAGAATATTAGGAGTTG
>NW_010197919.1:0-7318 GCF_000695765.1 Mesitornis unicolor | reverse complement strand
GCCACATACAGCCCCGGGTCAAGCGCTTCCCGACGCCCACGATCAGCAGAATTGCCACCCGGCACTGCAGAGAGCGAGCCCAGCGGTGGAGGGAAGCGTCCAGGAGGTGCCAGGCACCACCACACAGCCAGTCTGTGGGGAAGGGTGCAGGGACAGGATCAGAGCGGTCATCCGGCTGCGATGGGTGCAGGAGGGGAGCAAAAAGCATCGCGGTTAAGGAAAGTGGTGCCATCAGTGCCAGACTCAAGACGTCAGCTCGCTGTGACCTATTAGCCAAAACAGGAGTCCAAATGACCAGGACGTTGCCATCAGCTCTGCCAGGACCCTGAGCCCACAGTCACAGGGATGACACACGTGGCTGAGTAAGCAAAGGCAGGTCGAAAATAGACGAGTCACCTCCCAGGTGTTACAGCCAACTCGCAACAGGGGAAATCTGCATTTCACTCTTCAAACCCAGCATGTCCCCAGCACCCCCCAGGACACCCCAGTCCCACAGGGCCAGAGCCAGCTCAGCTGCTCTGCCAGGGGTCGCTGCTCCCGCTCCCTGCTCCTGCCCGCCTGCAGCAAGGATAAGTGGGGCACGGCACCATTTTTCACACGGCTGCCAACAACGCTGGCCCCTTGCTCATACCTAACGTTTTCATAAATTTTTTTTGCTTGGGAGGTCGGTGCTGGTGCAAGGGAATTTTTGCTTTCTGCTTTAATCCCTGTCAACTTGTGTCTAATGGAAATTATAATTCAACCGAAATTGCACTAGAAACACAGTATTTCCATTTCCTCCTCACTGCTGTTAAATGACACAATTTTGAAGCGTGCTTGATGCATAGGAAACTTCCCAAAAGCACGCGTCTTCTCTTGAAAACGAACGGATTCATTAGGCAGAGAAAGCAGCGGTTGGAGACGGGGAGCTGAACTGCGTGTTTCTGGACACCATGTCCTCGGGGGGGATAAAAAACATCAGACCCAGCAGGTCTTGTCCTCCAATGCTTTGTTTTTATTCACCAATAAGAGATGGCAGGGAAAAGCCCTCAAGGTTTCTTGCTCTCCTCGGTCCCCACTTTGTTCCTCGGGGTGCAGGAAGGTCTCCTGGGGTGGTGAGATGAGGGCCACACATTGCTCTCCACCTGCTCTGCTTCTCCTGGTCTACCCTAATCCGCTGCTCCTGGGGGTGGGACAGCATTCGAGCCATCCTGTCGCTCTGACCCAGGCATCCCTTTCCATCCTGGGCCTTCCCAAGCAGGTTCATACAGACACAACTTGCTTTTGGGGCTTCACTGACTGACCTATCTCAGGATCTGGAGGAGTGGAGAGAAGTCTGTTACGCGACCTCAGCAACACCAGCATCCTGACCAAGTATTATTTGTAATGCAGCGTAAAACGCATTGCTGGATTCAGTGGTTTTAAATAGCTATCACAATAGCCTTAGGATTTGATACAGGCTGTCTGAACCCTACATTCACTGTAGGCACTTGTGCTATGCACATTACACGAAATAACGCAACTACTTTATAGCAGCAATGCCAACTTGCACCCACACAAGGGTCATGCTGCCCAGTCCAGGAGATCCATCCCTCCATCACCACCTCTCCTGTCCCACCAGGTACAGTGACACAGACCCGTGGGATGTGGCCCTTCCTGAGCTAAGCCAAGTGCTTGGCCCCACCAACAACTGCCTATGCCCCTGCTCTGCCACCTGCTTTGAGCACGGAGGATCTGGGCAGGATCTGGGCATGCAGAGATGCTGCTTGGCATGTGATGCCCCTGAGGACCCCATGCCAACAGGAGAGGCTTCCCGTGGCCATCCCCAGGTGCTTGCCCAGTGCCACAAAACCACGTGCGCAGTTGGCAAGGGAAAAAATCAGGCTGACACTGCAGCTGGCGAGCTACCGGCCCAGGCAGGTCTGGGCAAACAGCACAGTGCCCGTGGCTGGCCCCACAGCTCCTCCTCAGCGGGGAGGCGCAGGAGAAGGGAACCCTGTGGAGGGATGCCCCAGCTCAGCGTCCTCTGCCAAGGCCAGGTCCCCGCTGCGGGCAGGACAGTGCTGGCTGGCACCACATGGGGCTGCTGCGAGGGCTCTGACAAGGAAGCAGCTCCAGGAGGCGGGCACCTGGGTGTTCTGCCAGTGACTCACGTACAACCCAGCACTGCCCAACCCTTCGCCTGCCTTTTCCTCTGCTTTCCCTGCCTGCGAGCTGCCAGCCCCGCAGGGAAAGCTGCTCTGATGCACTGCCTGGTGGGGTCGCTGGAGCAGGAACAACTAAAACTCAAAGCAAGCCCCCAGAGCTGGGGAATCTCAGGTTCCCCAAGACCACGGTGGACACCTCGCAGAGCCACCACAGCCAGGAGACAGCAGGGCACCATGAACTGAGACCAGCGCCAGCCCAGGAGCTGCCTGCCCGGGCAGAGGACACGCAGAGCCTTCCCTGGTGTCTGACAGGGAGAAAAGCCCCTGCCCACACTGCCCTCACTTCGTCTCACCAGCAAAGAGCAAAGAGCTGCTGAGGATAAATGCAGAGCAGTGCCGGCATCTCACTCCTACACCTGAAGCCAGCGGCGGGAATTGGTGCTCCCCATCCCACAGAGGAGCATGCTCAGCCAGTGCGCTTTCTGTGTGAGCAGCAAAGCTCAGCACCGAGGCAGGGGCTCCACAGGCTAAAAAAAATATAAAAATAAATGAAGAAACGAGGCTTGAAAGAGGCCGCAGGGTTCAAGCTCAGCTGGGGAGCATCCTGCTCCTCCCAGCAGCCCAGCGGCGAGGAAGAGGGGTAAGCCTTGGCGTGAAGGCTGTGCTGCTTCCCGGCATGCCCTGCCACTGCTTCCTGCCTGCTAACCAGGCTTTAAAGTGTAAATAGCGGCATTGTTTCCCAGGGCTGCCTCGATGGGGTGTGGAAGCTGTGATAGCGGCAGAAAATCCATCTTCCCAGCCCAGCCCTGTGCTGTCCGGAGCCGGGTGCAGGGCAGTGTCACAACTCATTCAGGTGGCTTTGCCAGTTGACAGTGTCTGGTGTTAGGGAAGCTGGCAGGGCTGGGAGGCAAACAGGAGTATCCAGAGTGACTGGGAAGGGCAGGAGCACATGGACAAGTCCCCACAAACCTGCCTTCACCTTTGCTTTCTCCTCCTCTTTCAAGTGGAGGGAGACATACTCAGTGACAATATCAACTTGCAGCACTCTCATTCACTTCAAAAATGCAGAACTGACTCAGTCAAAGCTCCCAGGAGGTCAGGCTGTTCAGAGAAGAGGAGATGCTGCTCCTGGAGGAGACCGTGGGATGATGCCATGGACACAGCCGCATACAGAGACTGACCCTGGCCACACAGAGACAAAACCCGTGGCGCCACCCACTCTGCTACGCATAGGAATCGCCCTCTTGCGCTTCTCAAGCCACACATCCAAGCCAGCCACAGAGCTTATCTTGACCACCACTTGCCACGGCCATGCATGGTGTCCCCTGCACACCAGGCAGAGGGCAGGGACACGTGCCCCAGCTCCAGGTCACTTCCTGTAACGTTACTGCAAAAGCGCCCAAAACACCCTGGACCAGAGCATGCTCCTCTCTGTCAACTGGCTTGCAGACCCAGGGGGACAGCCAGACAAGGAATAATTAGCTGCAGTTAATTATTACAAAGTGACAAACTTGAGTCGAAATGCAAGGCGGCGCTATCCGAAAAGCACTGGGTGAGGAGAGCCCAGGTCGGGACGTGGATTTGCAGGTGGAGGCTCAGAGCGGTGCCGCAGCCTCTGCTCTGCCCAGGGTTTCCCAGGAAGGCATCCGGCAGAGCTGGGTGCTCAGCAGAGATCTGGAGGTACCCTGCTGTCCTGTGGTAACCCTAGGGATGGCAGGAGTCTCCCCTTTTCCATTTAGGCCCTCAGATGATTCAAACACATGGACGGGGATTTCTCCGGGAGGGAGAATGGGAGAAAAGCACGCCCTGCTAATTGCAAAACAGCCTGAAAATTGAATCACGTCCAAGACTGCAAGCCCCAGATGCAATCCCACAGATAACCCAGTTTCAGCTCCACTACTATCAACTTACCACGAGGCAGTCATTTCCTGCGACTCTCGGGGAAATATCCCACTGTCCCTAATTACTCCTTTCGGCTCGCCGTCTCAAAGACGATCCGTAACCAAATGCTGCCGGTTTCAGCCGCAGGAACGCACCTTTCATGTTTTTGGCCACCTTCCCTCTCACCCAGACCCCTGCACTCTGGGGCTCTGCCACCCTGTGGGGTCGGGCTCCCGTCCCTCCCACAGCACGCACCGGAGCAGCATCGGCAAACAAACAAACAAACGCGATAAGGGGACCACAGGGCTGGAAAAGAAAACCTTATCAGCATCCCGTGAAAAAAAACCCTCCCAACTCATCTTCAAAGGTTTTTTAGGCTCTGCAATAGCAAGGAAGGCTGCAGCCAGCATCCCTGCTCCTGCTCCTAGCTCCTTGCCCACCACACACGTGGCAGTTTATCCTCCACAGGGACAGGATTCACCTGGGAGGGCTAGAGCTGAGAGCTGGCAGGTAGGGCAGCGGCAGAGAGGGGCTGAGGTCTGTCGCTCTGGCCACAGAGGGGGACCCCTCAGCTGATCCCCTGGACCTGCAGGACCCCCAAGCGCCGCTGCCTCGGAGGCTGTCAGCCCCCACATGGCGCACGGACGCTCGCCATCCCGGGATGCAACGTTCCACCTCGCTCCCCGCCGCTGCCAACGGCGCCGAGTGCTGCACGCTGGGACCTGTAGTCTCCGGAGACGGAGGCCCCGCTGCCAGCAGCCGCCTCGCTCCATGTTGCATCCTGAGGAGGAGCCCCGCAGCCCTGGCAGCCCGCCAGCCGCCCGCTCCGGGGAGTGGGAGCAAAAAATGCCGGGTAACTCCTGCTGCGAGGACACGGTGGGAGCTGGCACCTTCCCGCTGGCCACGCTGGGGGGGCAACGTGCCTGGGGGGCAAACCTCAGCACTGGGCTGCAGCGCTCGCCCCAAGGGCCGGACCACTTGCGGTCTACTCCAGTAAGGATGCTGGCAGAGGGGAGGGATAGCACAGGCATGGTGGGAACACACTCGCCGCAGCTTGCATCGCTTCTTCGAGCTGTCAGGGCAAGCCTCTGCTTCTCTGGCACAGCCTGAACTTCTCTCTCTTTGGACTCGGTTTAGGAGGGGATGTGGGAGCAGCTGAGCAAAGGACAGGCACCGGGGACAGAGCAAATGCTGCAGTTGTTGGACTCGGCACCACATCACTGGACTGGCAGCACCTGCTGTCACTGGCTTTGGACAACCAGGGCAGGACTGGGCCAAAACCCAGGAGCAAAGGGACCGGGTCTGGCTGAGCACACCTGCCTGATGCTCCCGAGCACCCAGCACTGTACAAACCATCTTCACACAAACCACCTCCACCAGCACAGCCCTGGGGAAACCCTCCCGCCTGGGCATCCCCGGTCGCAACACCCGTCCGCCCAGAACAACAGCAACTGGTGGGGCAGCAAAAACCTCATTGTGGCAAGCGTCACAACCCACGAATGCACACGCCGCAAACAGCGGCGGGAGAGCCCCGTCCCCAGGTCGCTTGCAGGATGGGAGGTTTCCAAACGAGAGAGCCAGGAGCAGCTCTGCGACCACACAGGACCCGGGGTTGGTGTTTTTTACACAGCCCTCAAGCTCATGCCTGTGCAGAGCTGCAAGCGTGCAGCCAGCCAGCACGGTGGGAGGCACCGAGACACCACTCAGGGACAAGCAACGCTGCTGCCCACAGGACAGCGAAGGGGCCCTGGGGCTGGGCTGCTCCACCGCGCCCTCCGCTCCAGCATCTCGCTCTCCAAAAAAAAGCCAAAGGAAGCTCCAGGTCCCCAGCCTGGGGCACCTTGGCTCACAAGTGAACTTCTGTGGCTTTTCACTGGCCTCCTCCTATTTTACATGGACTGTCACCTGCTGCGGGCAAGGGGAAAAGTCCCCAATGAATGACAGCAAAAACCCTGTATCACCCTCTGACACCAGCCCGCCCCCCCCACGATCCCAACTTTTGTTTCCCTTTTTGAAGCAACACAACCTGTGTGCTGTTCTGCTCAGCACTCCTCTCCCCAGTCTTTACTGCATGCTCAGATCACCGACCTGGGATTTCTACAAAGTCAGGAGGGTAGGGATCACATTTGGTTGGTTCTCCTTCAATGAAAACCACCACTCTTCCACAACAAGAACACTCCAAAACCTGAAGCTTTAAAGAAGGAATAGGGACACTCAAATTTGCCCCTGCTTACAACAGAAGCGGGGTAGGAGCCGATAGCCAATGGGTGCTGGAGGAGTCGCGGCAAAACTGTCAAGATAAAGTGCTACCAAAAAACACGAGGAGAACAAACTGGGATAACTCCAGGAAGGGGTGTTTGCTCTCATGCCTGCCTGACCCACTGGGCATCCACACACCAGCTCAGACTCTCCTGGTGAGAGGCAGCCGGGGGTTTGCGATGCAGGGTGGGTGCACTGCTCCATGCCCCAGAAGGTGATTTCCTGCTGGACCCCACAGCCTTTGAGCCCTTTGCTTCACCCAGGGACCAGCTGCCACCTCTCGTCTGGGCTCCTGCTGCGGCACTGCCCTTGGCAGAAGCCAGCGGCTCCTCCACGGGCTCCTGTTGCGACGCCTGGCCCCTGCCAGCCAGGGCTGCAGCGAAGGGATCAGACCTGCCTGAGCAGAGGAAGCCCCAGCAGCACTGCCCCGGTTGCTTATCTTATTGCCCATCCCAGCAGGTGGGCTGGCAGGGATCGCTGGAGGTCAGAGCTCAGGGCAGCCCACCACAGCACGCTCTCCCAGGGGGCACTTCAGGGGGGACCCCCACCCCAGATAAGACACTCCTCCGCAGCCCCGGCACACACACCAATTCCTGTGCTGGAGCTGCAGCACTGAGTTTCCCCCAGACTCGAGGATGCTGCGCCCACCCCCAGCCTGGCCCACGCTCCAGCTGCCCTGGGCCAAGCTGGTGCTTTGTCTGCTGGGAAGGATGAGCCCCCTGTGCCCATGGCCTCCCCAAGCCTGAAACCCCATCAAGGCAGCTCCTGCAAGACGGTGTGTGGCCCCCCTGCCTTTGCATCCCTTGGAGCTTTTATTCCCTTCGAGATGCCCGTGGGAGGCTGGCGGGACCCTCTGAGCCACGGGCAAGGATGAAGTTGCAGCAGGCAAGGAGGGGAGGTGGGCGTGCAGTCCCCCGAGACAGGCACCGGCACCCCAGTCCCCGTGACAGCGCACACGGTGGGACTGGGAGGATGCGGGGCAGCTGTCAGGGGGCTCAGGCAGGGGAAAGAGCCGGAGGAAGAACAAAGGGAGCTGCAGGCTGGGATGGAGC
>NW_010197918.1:644-1592 GCF_000695765.1 Mesitornis unicolor | reverse complement strand
ATAAAATATATAAAAGTTTCATTCAAAATGAACCGTACCAACTTGCTTTCTAAGAGATACAAGTAGTCTCTATACGACCTGCTCCCATTTTCTTTGTACCTTTCCAATATTTAATTCACTTGAAAGCTAACAGGAATACTTCTTGTTTCCTCGAGATAAATCAATAAAATAAACCATGAGAAAACATATTTCCCCCAGGGAAACATAACACTCAATGATGATTCTTCATTGATAATTATAGTTTTAAAACTGCTCACCGATTTTTAATCCCTCTGAAATATCAGATCTAAGCCTTTTACTACTTCAACTTTTTCCATCGGGATGCCAAATACAACACCCTGAAATACATCACAAAGGCTGCTGCTTGCATGAGGCTCCTCATCTGCCTGACTTAATGTGAAATAAAATAAAATAAGAATATGACGCAGTAGATGAGCTCCATTTCCCAGTATGATTTACTCCACTTACCTACTTCAGCTTCCATCTGTAACCTGGAGTACTCTCATTTTCCATTAGCAGTCCACAGAGTTCCTCACGTTGCTCCTCTCTAACTCCTTGATCCAAGTTATTGGCATCTTCTAACTTATGTTGTATTTTAAGAACTGTTGTTAAACATCCTCCTAGCTCGCTAAAGTGGAAAGAATGCCATCAACATTTGTACCTGATGAAAATTCAGCTTATTAACCACATACCTGACAAATCTATTGAGTACCGTTGTCTTTAGGCACTGCTCTATGACTTTGGCTATTACCTGGTCCCAGAATTAACATTAAAGTTACTTCTGTTTCTAATAAAAACCTTTCTTTCTCTGACTGTCCAGCTGTCCTCCCTCCATCCATGTCATTTTCTTACTAATTTTATACATTGCTTCATTATCTGCTAATTTCTATTCATGGAATAAAAGCTGACAGGCAGCTATTTAGGGATTTCTGGTGGCAAAGGGAAGGG
>NW_010197918.1:0-613 GCF_000695765.1 Mesitornis unicolor | reverse complement strand
GGAAGGGAAAGAGTATTTTTAAGAGCCTTTTCCACCTCTATTTTCAGCCATTTTCTCTTTGCTATCTCCCTTGATTGTGGCTTCTTCCACAAGCAGTAACGCTTTTGTAAGCCAAAGTGCTCTGCTTTTTCTGTCCACATTTCATCCTTCGCCTTGTGTTGCTTAAAAGCTTTGTGTTTTGTGTTGTACAAAAGCTTTCTACCTTTTGAATTTCCTCCTTTGAGAGAAAAGGATTGCATTCATCTGACCACATACGGACTCCTATGCGCCAAGATACCCACACCTGAGCTGGTTATCCTGGGCTGACTTTGAAGATAAAGTGAGAGAGAAATAAGCAGGGCAACTGAGGACAAGTCATCCCATTCCTCAATATATATCTAAAATAAATCATATAAACTTTCCTCTCCTTCATTAATGGAAGCCTAAAAGACATATTTAACTACAGCACAGCTGGTGCAAGTTCAGCACATGAATCCTTTCCATAGGTATTTCCTACCAAGTATCATGAACAATTAAATACTCACAAGGCATCCAAAGGTAATGATAACCACACAAACCTACTGTGGGACAGGGAAATCGCATTGCTACTGTTTTTCTCCACCTTAAGACACAC
>NW_010197917.1:0-1436 GCF_000695765.1 Mesitornis unicolor | reverse complement strand
CTGACCACGCGGCGGCTGGTGGACGAGAACGGCATCATCCCCCCCGACACCTTCTACATCTGCCTGACCGTGTGGGCCAGCAACGACCCCCTGGGCTTCGCCGCCTCCCAGGCCAACTTCTACCCCCCGCCGCCCGAGTGGATCCACGACAAGTACGACACCACGGGCGAGAACCTGCGAAGTGAGTGAGCGCCGTGGGTCCCCAGGGTCCCTCTGCTGCCCCCCAGCATCGCCCCATAGAGGACCCCGCTCCCTGCGCCTTTCCTGCCCTGCACGCATCCCCCTGAAGAGAAACCCACCGCATCCCTGGCACGGTTTATACAGTGGCTCTGTCACCCAATGCCCCTTCCCCACCTGAGGATGGGATTGGGAAAAGGAGAGGAGATTTGTGGGCTGAAATAGAAATATATCTAATATAATTATAATGATAATTATGATGATAATACACTAATATTAATAACAGTTACAGTATAAAATACACAGTTATACTCAGCCAGTATTGTGGAGGAGTAGGTCTCAGGGTTAGGATCGTAACCAATTCCCTCTTGAGATGTCAGCCACAGAAGAGGGAGAGGAAGAGGAGGAGGAAGAAGGGGCGTCCCCAGCAAACCCCCCCAGTTTATAGTGAATGCGGGGTTGATGGTGTGAATGGTATGAACTGGTCAGCCTGGGTCACCCTGGGGTTGACTTCCCCTGGGTTTCTGTTCCTCCCCGCCTCTCCAACTTTATCTCAAGATCGCAGAAGACCTTGAGCACTGACAACCCGCACACCACTATTAGCTGAAACCTATAACCAAGTTTTTATCAACTTTGTTCCCATGAAAATAGTGTTGTAGTCCTTACAAAACTGCAGTTTTCCTCAACGGAAAACCAACTCTCAAATCCTGCCCCACTAAACGAGTACAATCCCCCATCCCATCAGCATCCTCTGGTTGAGAAACTGCCCTTCTTCCCCATGCCCCACACTCGTCCCCCTGCACCCCACACCCTAAGCATCCCATCATGCACTCCCCATACCTTTAGCACCTAGCAAAACACCCCTGCTCCAGCCCATGAGCATCCCACCATAAAGAAGCCCCTCTTGCCCCACTGAGGGAACCCCCCGCTCTCTGTCACCCCGTACCCCACAAGCATCCTGCCCGCAGAGAAACCCCTTCCTCCTTTCCCTTAACCTCCTCCCCATACACGTCCCAGCCTCATCGGGCTGCACCCATGTTGGTGTGACTGGGGTGCCCCACGCTGCCCGGACCCCATTAATGCCCGTGCTCTCCTCCCCAGTCCCAGCAGCCCAGCCGCTGGAGTTTGCCCAGTTCCCTTTCTACCTGAGCGGGCTGCGCCGCACGTCTGACTTCGTGGAGGCCATCGAGAGCGTGCGGGCCATCTGCCGGGAGGCCGCCCAGCGCCACGGGGTGCTGAGCTACCCCAGCGGCTACCCC
>NW_010197916.1:0-395 GCF_000695765.1 Mesitornis unicolor | reverse complement strand
TAGGCTTACCTCCCCAGCCTGTCCAGGTCCCTCTGGATGGATCCGTTCCTTCCAGGGTTTCAACTGCACCACACAGCCTGGTGTCATCTGCAAACTTGCTGAGGGTGCACTTGATCCCACTCCCTCTGTCGCTGACAAAGATGTTGAACAGTACTGGTCCCAGTACCGATCTCTGGGGGACACCACTCATCACTGGTCTCCATTTGGACATTGAGACATTGACCGCAACTCTCTTGAGTGCAACCATCCAGCCAGTTCCTTCCTTATCCAGTGAGGGGTCCATCCATCAAATCCCCATTTCACCAGTGTTGTGACCAGTATGTGATGCAGGACAGTGTTGAACGCTTTGCCACAAGTCCAGGTCGATGACATCAGTTGCTCTTCCCTTATCCACC
>NW_010197915.1:0-700 GCF_000695765.1 Mesitornis unicolor | reverse complement strand
CCAAGACACCACGATGACCATCACTAACGATGGCTGTCACTGCAGAACATGTGGCTGCTCTCCATCCTGCCATTTCCATCCTGGTCTCCTTTAGGAGGAGGATCCTTCATCTCCTCGGGCAGCTCCAAGCTGCAGAGAAGCAAAGTCCTTATTTCCAGGGCTGGGCCAAGGGCTGTGTGGCCCAACCTCTTCCTTTGCTGCAGCACAACTCCTCCACTTCTGCCCTGCCCACCCCTCCTAAGAGCTGATAGCCCTGCAACCCAGCACTCCAGCCGTGTCTACTGCTCTCAGACCTTGCAAAGGGGCATTGAGAAGATGGTCTCCTGCTGTGAGGACACACAGATGGGTTTGGAGAAGGTTTCAGTTTCTGAGGCCATGCAGATGGGCACTGAGAAGGTCTCCAGCTCAGGCCAGGTGATGGTCACTCAGGAGAAGCTCTGTGTGCATGAAGGACACCAGGAGCAGGAGTGTTGGCCTCAGGGACAGCAGAACCGAGGTGCAGCAGGAGCGGGATGTCTGGTACGGGGGACACCGGGATGAGGGGCACTGTGTGACCGCGGGCTGTCGGGGCTTTGGGGCGGGTCCTGAGCGTCCCCTGTCCCCGCCCCGCCCCCGCGTTCCCTCGCATTTGCTTTGACTTTCGCTTCCCAACCTGCGGAGATGGGATTAGCCCGGCGCCCGGTGACGTCGGAGGCGGCTC